>NC_084619.1:76585724-76653224 GCF_033978795.1 Nerophis ophidion
GGTGTCGGTTTCTTTGATCAATTGGACAACCACAGGAAGACCTTGTCATGACCCGAGGTCTACATAGCAGAGAGAGGGAAAACCTGACACCACTCCAGGCACCTTTTCTTTGAACTGTTTACAAACCCCCTCCCCTTAGGAGCAGCTGCGTAATCAGAAAATGCCCAAATAAGGGAGGAGCGCACTGGGACTGCCTTCAGAGCATGGTGGGAGGCTGTAGCTGAGTGTGCAGCCCCAGACCTTTCTCCTCATGAGCTAAATTGAATCCTGTCTCTGTTAGATTCCTTTGCTTCTTGTCTTGTCTAATACAAACCCTGTTTCTATAAGAGTTGGGGAATTGTGTTCGATGTAAATATAAACAGAATACAATGATTTGCAAATCCTTTTCAACCCATATTCAGTTGAATATGCTACAAAGACAACATATGTTAAAACTGATAAACATTTTTTTTTGCATAAAATCATTAACTTTAGGATTTGATGCCAGCAACACGTGACAAAGAAGTTGGGAAAGGTGGCAATGAATACTGATTAAGTTGAGGAATGCTCATCAAACACTTATGTGGAACATTCCACAGGTGTGCAGGTTAATTGGGAACAGGTGGGTGCCATGATTGGCTATAAAAGCAGTTTCCATGAAATGCTAAGTAATTTACAAACAAGGATGGGGAGAGGGTCACCAATTTATAAGCAAATTGTCGAACAGTTTTAGAACAACATTTCTCAACGAACTATTGCAAGGAATTTAGGGATTTTACCATCTACTGTCCGTAAAATCATCAAAAGGTTCAGAGAATCTGGAGAAATCACTGCACGTAAGCGATGATATTACGGCCTTTTGATGCCTCAGGCAGTTTTGCATTAAAAACCGACATCAGTGTGTAAAGGATATCACCTCATGAGCTCAGGAACACTTCATAAAACCACTGCCAGTAACTACATTTGGTCGCTACATCTGTAAGTGCAAGTTAAAAATCTACTATGCAAAGCCAAAGCCATTTATCAACAACACCAAGGAACACCGCCGGCTTGGCTGGGCCCGAGATCATCTAAGATGGACTGATGCAAAGTGGCAAAGTGTTCTGTGGTCTGACGAGTTCACATTTCAAATTATATTTGCAAACTGTGGAAGTGGTGTCCTCCGGAACAAAGAGGAAAATAACCATCAGGATTGTTATAGGTGCAAAGTGTAAAAGCCAGCATGTGTGATGGTATGGGGGTGTATTAGTGCCCAAGGCATGGGTAACTTACACATCTGTGAAGGCACCATTAATGCTGAAAGGTACATACAGGTTTTGGAGCAACATATGTTGTCATCCAAGCAACGTTATCATGGACACCCCTGCTTATTTCAGCAAGACAATGCCAAGCCACGTGTTACAACAGCATGGCTTCGTAGTAAAAGAGTACGGGTACTTTCCTGGCCCGCCTGCAGTCCAGACATGTCTCCCATCGAAAATGTGTGGCGCATTACGAAGCGTAAAATACGACAACAAGACCCCGAGCAAGAATGGTAGAGAACTCCACTTTCAAAGCTTCAACAATTAGTTTCCTCAGTTCCCAAACGTTTATTGAGTGTTGTTGGAAGAAAATATGATGTAACACAGTGGTGAACATGCCCTTTCCCAACTACTTTGGCACATGTTGCAGCCATGAATTTCCAAGCTAATTATTATTTGAAAAAAAAATAAAGTTTATGAGTTTGAACATCAAATATGTTGTCTTTGTAGTGCATTCAATTGAATATGGGTTGAAAAGAATTTGCAAATCATTGTATTCTGTTTATATTTACATCTAACACAATTTCCCAACTCATATGGAAACGGGGTTTGTAGATGTTATCGGTGTTTGAACCTGACAGCATCTACACTGCACACCAAATCAGATTTGTTTGCCCTCAAGTGACACAGATCAGTCTAAACTCTCCAAAGAGCTTCAAATCTTATCTTTTGACATTAGATTCAGGGCACATCAGGAGGTCGTCCAAATCCGATTGGAATCTGACCTTTTAAAATGGTACTTTAGTCCAAACGCAATCAGGGCTCAAATTTTACCACGGCAACCGAAGCAACTGCCTCGTCATTTGCCATAATGCCCTAAAAAAGTCTACCAACATCAACAATCTTCCCTGAAAGACGCATGGAGGCGATTACGTTTTTTTCGCTTACTCACTGAATCAAACATTCATTGATAGATTACTTGATTATTAAAACAACCGCCAGTCAGTGAAAGCTGCTTGTAAAAACTTGGCTATGTTTGCCCTCTGGAACGCAGACAGCGTTTCTTTTAAACCAGAAATATTGTCACATCTTCATCTAGCCCGATCTCGTCACACTCCTACTAGGACCGCATCAAATTTACTTAAAGTAGAAGATGGTTGGTACTAGAGGTGGGAATTTTTGGCCACCTCGCGATTCGATACGATTCAGGAGCTACGATTTGATTAATAATTGTGTGTATGTATATTGATGCAGTTTTACATTTCTTTTTGTTTCACTAAATAAGCGTTTGCAACTTTAAAAAACAGTGCATTTGTAATGAGAAACCGTTAATTAAGTCCCACATTTATTAAATCAATGAAAATGTGGACCATAAGTGCCTGAAAGTAAAGGAGCTGGTTGGATCTCTCGGTGAGAAGGCTAACTGCGTTAAACCAAATTTTAAAACGGTCTGCGTAACTTTATTTACAATAAATACATCGATTGATTAGTGACATTTACTAATCTAATCAACAAATAAATCAAGAGATGCGCGGTTTGCGGTCTCATCCGCGGAGTCCGCGGATAAACCGTGGGTCGGGCGGGTGACATGACGAAAAATTTGATTTTGAATAGATTCGGGCGGGTGGCGGTTGAATCATTCGGAAATATTTGATATACATGGTTCAGAGATTGGCAACCTTTACCACTCAATGGGCCATTTTGACCCGTGTCACAAAGTAAAGAATACAACAGGAGCCGCAAACATTCTCGCGAATATCTGCTGGCGGTCACCCAGTTAACAAGAATTAAAGCGTGCTATGAAGCCATTGCCTTTGACGCCATCCACAACATGTATAAACTGCATGCCAGTCCAGCAACATGTTATATGTGGCTTCCGCAGACACACACATACTACTGAGAGACATACTGGGTGACACAGAGTACACTGATGCTTGTGATTTAAACAATTTTAACACTCTTACTAATATGAACCACGCTGTGAAGCCACACCAAACAAGAATGACAAACACATTTCGGGAGAACATCCTCACAGTAACACAACATAAACGCAACACAACAAATACCGAGAATCCTTTGCATCCATGACTCTTCCTGACTATATTATACACCCCGCTAGCACCAAACTCGGCCCCCCCACCCACCCATGCGTTGGTAAGGTGGGCGGGGTTGGGGGCGCGGGGGTGTAAAATATATTCAGGAATAGTCATGGATGCAAAGGATCCTGGGTATTTGTTGTGTTGCGTTTATGTTGTGTTATTGTGTTGCTGGACTGGCAAACAGTTTGTAGATGTTGAAGGTGTCAAAGGCAATGGCTTCATAGCACGTCCTTATCCTCGTTATCTGGATAAGCACCAGCAAACAGTCGCGAGAATGTTTGCGGCTCCCATTTTCTTCTATATTGTGTGTAACGGGTCAAATTAGATCTATGAGTGGTAAAGGCTGCCGACCCGTTATATAACAACGGGCGGATGGCGGGCGGTTGCGGTGTTGATAAAATGTTGCCTATCCGCGCATCACTAATATATATATATATATATATATATATATATATATATATATATATATATATATATATATATATATATATATATTAGTGTGTGTGTGTATACTTTGAGCCGTGTGAACATATCGATCCCAAACAGGCTGAATATTTTGAAGTTGGAACAGTTTGAATCAAATGAAAAGTCTGGGAGTTGTGGAACTTTGAAGAATGTTCCATTGATTTCAATGGGAATTTCCCAAAAATTTGGGAATTTGGGGAAATTATTTTTTGAACATGGTAAAAAACTTGAATGGTCTGAAAGAGTTGAAATGGTTGGTTTTGGAATTTTTCAAATCAGTCGAGACATGTTGAAATAGTGACATGTTGAAATTGTATTACGGAATTCCTGGAATTTTGGGAAAACCGGGAATTTTTGCAACTCAAAAAACAACTTTGTTTTTTAGTCCTGATTTGGAAGAATGTTTTGACGGTTGAAATGCTTTCAAAAATGTGGAAGGAGTAGTCGCCAGAAAAAAGGGTGGAAATAGGGCTTTGGAAAACCAGGAATTCTGGAAAATCCTGGAAATTTTTTGAACTTGGAAAAATTGTAGTTGGAATTTTCAGGATGGTGCAATGTGTTGAAGGTGGAATGGTTTGAATAGTTTAAATGTAGAAATGGTGGAAGTTTGACAAATGGCCAATTCATTTTGAAATGGAAGAATGTCCCGGAAAACCTGGTATTCTGGGAAATGTGGGATTTTTTTGGAATGTGTCAAGGGAAAGCCCGCGATTCCCGACAAGGCTGAATAGTTTGTAGTTGGAACGGGTGAAAAATGTGGAAGGTAGAGCATGCCAAATTCTGGAGAAGAAGAAATTGAAGAAGTTTTGTAAATAGATCAATTTTGGTGTAGAAAAGCATGTTTCCAGAGCGACCAGCCTGAAATGTGGATTTCAGGGACAGACACGGAAGGAGATTTTTACAATAAAGTTCTAAAGCTAAGTGATATATCAAATATATCAGATAGTAGGTGGGTTTTTTTTTTACCCTTCGCGTTCATATTTCGTTGTGTTTGTTGCATTTGATATGTTGTCAATATTCAGGGTTTTATCATTCATATAGTATTGTCAATCACTCATTTATTTTTATGTACATTCTGGGTGTCTCATTCAGTAAAAACAAATTAAACTCCATTCCATTCCGTTTTTAAGGCGGTCTGTCAAAGTTTTTATCATTCAAACAGACATTGATGTAAGATTTTGTAAGGTTGCGTTTCGCTTGATTGTAAAATATGTCGATCAAGGGGGGTGTGATCCTCATATGTTGTCAACATTCAGTGTTTTATCCTTCATACAGTATTGTAAATCACACATTCTTTATTTTCATGTACATTCTGTGTGTCTCATTCAGTAAAAACAAAATAAATTCCATTACGTTCCATTTTTAAGGCAGTCTGTCAAACTTTTGAGCATTCAAACAGACATTATTTTAAGGTTTTATACGGTTGTGTTTCGCTTAATTGTAAAATTTGTCGATCAAGATGTTGTCATAATTCAGTAATTTATCGTTCATATAGTATTTTAAATCACACATTCTTTATTTTTTATGTACATTCTGGGTGTCTCATTCAGTTAAAAAAAATCCATTCCATTCATTCAGTTTTTAAGGCGGTCTGTCATAAAGTTTTTAGCATTCAAACAGACAGAGTAAGGTTTTGTATGGTTGCGTTTCGCTTGATTGTAAAATATGTCGATCAAGAGGGGGTGTAACGCTCACATGTTGTCAATATTCGGTATTTTATCGTTCATATAGTATTGCAAATCACACATTCTTTATTTTCATGCACATTCTTGGTGTCTCATTCAGTAAAAACAAATTACATTCCATTCCTTTCCGTTTAAAGGTGGTCTGTCATAAAGTACTTAGCATTCAATCATATCTTATTGTAAGGTTTTGTATGGTTGCGTTTCGCTTGATTGTAAAATATGTCCATCACGGGGGGGTGTGACGCTCATCAATAAATCAATCAATGTTTATTTATATAACCCAACTCACAAGAGTCTCAAAAGGCTGCACAAGCCAAAACGACATCCTCGGTTCAGATCCCACATCATATGTTGTCAATATTCAGTATTTTATCGTTCATATAGTATTGTAAATCACACAGTCTTTATTTTCATGTATATTCTGGGTATCTCATTCAGTAAAAAAAAAATGTAATTCCATTCCGTTCCGTTTTTAAGGCGGTCTGTCAAAGTTTTTAGAATTCAAACAGACATTATTGTAAGGTTTTGTATTAGTGTTCCTAAAAGTAGATATAACAACCCCCAGAGACATTTAGGCTGAACAGTTTGAAGTTGGAATGGTTTGAATTGGGTGAAAAATGTGAAAGGTACAGCGCGCCAAAATCTGGAGAAGAAGAAATTGAAGAAGTCTAACAAATAGACTAGGGGTGTAATGGTACGTGTATTTGTATTGAACCGTTTTGGTACGAGGATGTACCGAACGAGTTTCTAATCTAAAGTCTTAACAAGCTGCTTTGCTTCTTCTGCCTCTGTGTCAGCACCCAGCATTGTCCCACCCACACAACCATCTGATTGATTACATATATAGCGGTGACAGCCAATCAGCAGTGTGTATTCAGAGTGGCAACAGCCAATCAGCAGTGCGTATTCAGATCGATTGTAGTAAATGCTTCAGCGTCGAGCAAATAGGTGTTTAGCAGGTGAGCATAAAGCAGCGTACACTCCCCAAAAGGTATTAAACACCTCCCACTCAACTACTACTAACATGACTATGAGCCCTTTGACCTTCTAGAAACTTAAACTGCAGCTCAGCTCGCTCGCAGTTCTGGCTTGAGGTGAAGGCTAAATATCTTTTAGCGAATCGTTATCTTATTTTGCAATGTGTGTGTGTGTGTGTGTGTGTGTGTGTGTGTGTGTGTGTGTGTGTGTTTTACGGACAGAAAAGCTTTGAATGGCAGGGTCCTTGCTATCACATGTTGATAAAAATATAACATTCACATAATAAAATCAACTACAGGCCTCCCAAATGCTGTAATAAATTAAGTATGATGAGTTGACTTGAAACTGTTTAACGTTGCACTTTTTATATGTAGAAGAAAAGTTTTGTCATTTTATTTAATCTGAGCAACAATTTGAGATGGTTTAATGTGGATTAACGTGGGCAGAATGATTATAATGTTCCCAATGTTAAAAGGATAAAGCAATTGTTTATAAATTTGGTAAATAAATAACCGAAAAATGTATATTTTGTTGTTTTCTTACTGTCCCGAAAATGAACCGAACCGTGACCTCTAAACCGAAGTACGTACCAAACCAAAATTTTTGTGTACTGTTACACCCCTAAAATAGACGGATTTTGGTGTAGTGTGTAAATGTTTTGGAGCATTCAAACAATTAACTGCGATGTGGCCCTCAATGGAAACGAGTTTGACCCCCCTGCTTTATACTGTAGGAAGAAAAGATCCTGAAGCAAAGTCAACCAAGAATGGAAGATGATTGAGGACTGCAGAGTTATTAGAAGGTGTCCCAAACAAGAAGGACTTGACTTAGATAAAGCACACAGCATATAACCACGTTCAAGTGTTGACTTGTGATGGCAGTGAATTAGAAGGTCGTATGAATGGAGCCCATCAATCAAACATGAAGAGGCACAGAAGACCAACAGGGTGGGGAGGGGTGTGCGGGGCGGGGATGGTGAAGGTGGGAAGGAAGGGTCTCATCAGTGGAAGGTGAGAAACTTTGCAAACCTTCCAAACTTGTCCTTGCTGCATAGGAGAGGGGGAAGCATTGGAACGGAGAGAAGAAGAGAAGAAATCAAAAGCACCCAGACAAAAGTGCTGCATCACACACGCATGCATGCATGACCCGCGTTGGCCCGAGTGTTGCGACGCAACGCATGGAAGGAACACACGCTGCACAAGCATGCAATCATCATTTAACACTCGCTGACTCGACGCTAACATGCCTATTTACGCGGGGAAACTAATACGGCTGATGCTGCGGCCCAACACTCTTGTCCAGAGAAGCGCGAAGACAAAGTTAAGCCCCAGCCGTTTTCTCCGTCTTTATTATTTGTCAAGATTCATTCGGAGTTTTGGGAAGGACTGGGGGTTGCCTAGTAACAGGCAGTCTTTCGCCTCATCGTTCGCGTAACAGCCACTGTCCGATGTCTACGTTTCAGGCAGTTAGCAAGGTGACGCACGTTGTCCTTCCTGGACAGCAACTTGGCTAAGTCCAGCTTTAATTCCAGTAGGCAGAAGAGTACTTTGGAGCATGATCAGCGGCTGAAAGATGCGGCCTGCCACCATGACCCCCCCACTCCCTCCCCTCCGTTGCTAGATGTCTCGAGATGTACGTTGTAATATGTATACGTGCTTTGCTATGGAGGATATTTCCCACTCCAGACTGGAGCCCAGTCTGGATTGTATTATTTTACTCATCCTTCTCCAGCATTGACCTTTTTCCCATCTTTTACGGGGCGCCTTGCGGCGACCAATCAGCATTCCTTTTCTGTAACCCAGTACACTGTTTGTTGGTCTAATCTTGAACGGGTTTATGCTGAAAACAAAGTTTCGCTGTACTTGTGCAATGACAATAAAGACCTATCCTATCCCTATGATCAAACCCGCGTACAGTACAGGCCAAACGTTTGGACACACCTTCTCATTTCAATTTCTTTTTCTTTATTTTCAAGACAATTTACACTGTAGATTGTCACTGAAAACATCAAAACTATGACACCTGTGAAGTAAAAACCATTTCAGTTGAGTACTTCTTGAAGCTCATCGAGAGACTGCCAAAAGTGTGCAAAGCGGTAATCAGAGTTAAGGGTAGCTATTTTGAAGAAAACAGAATATAAAACATGTTTTCCATTATTTCACCTTTTTCTGTTAAGTACATAACTCCACATGTGTTCATTCATAGTGTTGGTGCCTTCAGTGACAATCGACAATGTAAATAATCCTGAAAATAAAGAAAACGTGTCCCAACTTTTGGCCTGTACTGTAAATCAGCCTGTGTTGATGTGGGACTCACACATGATACCTAGCAAGAAAAGTGTTATATTTAGCAAAGCTTTCAATTGTTAACATTCAACAACTGTGCCTCCTTCCTTACAAAACAGCAACTACCGCGGTCTATCACACAGGTGTCAAACTCAAATCTGGGCCGCCACATTATTTTTATGTGGCCCGCGAAAGCCTGGAAATAATATGTGTAATAAAATGCATAATCTTTTCTTACTAAATACAATTGTTATTTCCCTTCTGACGTCAAATAATGTACTGCATGCAATTTCATATCTTTTGAGATTCAATATTATCAAAATATTATGTTATCGTGTATACCAAAAATATTTGTTGTTAAAATAAAGATAAATACTACACTTAAATATCTGCTTGATTTATAATTTCAAAACAAATCATCAATCAAATTGTAGACTGTAAAATTGACAATATATTTTACAGATAAATCACGCTGACTGAGTTTTTTTTAACAGTAAAATCAACATTGGTACTGTTTCTTTCCATATACAGTAAGATACTAACACATTAAAAAAACAAACAAGATTTTATGGTAAAAATGTCAGTATTTTGATTGAATATTATCGCTAAAAACAGTGGCATTGTATTTCCATTTATTCCATTTTTCTATATGCTGTAAAGAATCCACTTCTATTACTGTAAAACTCTGGTGACTGAGCTGTCAGTTTTTAAAGTGAAATTAAAATATATATTTTTTGCAACATATGTGAAAAAATATACTGTTAGGGTGTTATATATACACATGTATATTCATTAACTCATTGTTAAAAGCGCAAACATAACTGCGATGTGGCCCTCAATGAAAACGAGTTTGACACCCCATGTCTGTCATTTCAGCCAATGGCAAGGCTTCATATTCCAGAACATTCTGTGCAACAAAGACGCACAATTAGTGGATACCACAACAACTGGAGCAACAATGTACAAACGTGGTGGGAGCTGTGGCATTGTGCCACACAATCCTTTAACAACAACACACTTCAATTATTACACCCAAAACTCCAAAGCCGCAGACTGCTTGGAAATCAGAGCCATGGCATACTACTTTACATTTAAAACTGTCTATCATTATAAAAGGACATAACCTAATCTAAACTGATATAAAGACATTACTGTTTGTGCACATTGAACCTGCAAGCTGTGCTCTCCTAGAACTATACTCCAAGGACTACAAAACAGGTGCCTTCAAAGTCTGCGACGCCCGCTCGAAATAACAAATAACGATAATTGATTTTATTTGTTACACCCTTTTCATTTACATCATTCTTAAAAAAGGTACAGTACAAAGCAATAGTTAGGACAATAAAAGCTTAGCCATTGAAAACAGACAAAAATACTAAGACTAAAACACAATAGTGTAACAAGCAACACAAAACATGCAAAGGAATTGCTTTTTCACTCTGTGTCTTTATTCTAGTGATAAAAATAAATGAATACATTTGTTAAAAGATTTCAATATGGGTATAAATACTTTTTGAGCACAATCAACAGTACCACGATAATGATAACCGTGATAATTTTGGTCGCGATAACCGTGATATGAAAGTTTCCTACTGTTTCATCCCTAGAACAATGCAGACCACTACACTCATGTGTGCACAAATCACATTGCATTTAATGCCGGTGCCTTTTTAACAATGTGCAGAACCTGGAACATCATAGGTGCTCTGTAACTAGGTTTCTCTATGCAGAGAATATTTTTGCCACACCTAGTGTGTGTGTGTGTGTGTGTGTGACAATCATGGGTACTTTAACTAGGTTGCATTTCAACACTCCGGAATGACATTGATGTTGACTAAAGTTAAAAGTAACAATGATTGTCACACACACACTAGGTGTGGCGAAATTATTCTCTGCATTTGACCCATCAGCTGGGAGGTGAAGGGAGCAGTGGGCAGCAGCAGTGCCACGCCCAGGAATCATTTTTGGTGATTTAACTCCCAATTCCAAGCCTTGATGCTGAGTGCCAAACAGGGAGGTAATGGCTCCCATTTTTTATAGTCTTTGGTACGAGTCGGCCTGGATTTGAACTCACAACCTACCGATTATAGGGCGGACACTCTAACCACTAGGCCACTGACTAGGGCTGTGCAAAATGGACCAGAACTGATATTGGGGTATTTTTAGTCCGAAATGGCGATATATGCTATATACCGGTATCTTAAAATTGTTGTGGAGGGGGGCGTGGTCAAGTTTTGTGAAAGAAAAATGGCAAAACTTTGCGGATTTAGACGTGTCATTTTAAAACCTGGGACCTTGGGTAATAAATTTGTGCCAACTCATGTGTGCTGACTAGTATGACAAAGTAATTTGAATCATTGAACATTTTCATAAATAATTTAAAAAAATTAAATGTGGACCCAAAATTGTAATTAGCGCACTGAGCGGTAAATCCAACCACTTAGTGTTTGACAACATACATGTGGGGTCGTTTTAGTCGTCCACACACAGGAGTAATAATAATACAGATACTTAATGATTGTGGAGCAAATTAGAAATGGAATCTTTATTGTTATTTACTGACTGTTGACCCAATAAGAAATTGTATCTTTATTGTTATTTACTGATTGTGGACCAAATAAAATTAAGAACCTCATGTTTTTCTTAGATTAAGATCAAATGAAATATAATCTGAGGGGTAGTCCAAAAGAATTGCTGTGTAATTAGTTATATAGCTAAACTAAAGATACTATAGGATAAAAGTGACACTCACAGTTGACAATGAACCTTTTCAGTAACTTCAACTCTATTTTGTTGTTGTTGTTGTATTTATTCAGTGACACTTCTCTGTATGTTTGTGATTGTTATTTTTATTTCCTTTTAGTCAATTATTGTGATTCTCTACTTGCTTGTGGTGAAGAGGAAGGCAGTGGGGGAGGAGGTGTAATTATTTTACTTTTATTACCTTTCTGTATTTTTTAAAAACCTTTTTTGTATTTTTTTGGGGCGGGATTGAGGGGGGTTCAAAAAAAACCTGTCGTTTTTCTCATTACCTGTATTATGAGTTCCCGACCAAATTTATAAATAAACACTATAAAAAATATATAAATTAAAGGTTAAAAAAAGCAATAATAATAATGATAATAATGTCAACTTCCTTTAAATAAACTAAATAAAAAATTTTTTTTAAAGTTTCGGTTTTCTCATTACCAAATTAATAAATGAATACTATAAAAATATATAATAATAAAAAGTATAAAAAAATAAAATAATAATAATAACAATAATGTCAACTTCCTTCAAATAAACTAAATAAAAAAAAAAAAATAAGTGTTGGTTTTCTCATTACCTGTACTATGATTTCCCTACCAAATTCATACATAAATACTATTAAAAAAAACATATATAATTAAATAAAGGTTTAAAATAATAATAATAATAATAATAATAATAATTTAAAAAAGTCAACTTCCTTTAAAAAAAAAAAAAATCTAATTTTTTTTTTAAAGTGTCGGGTTTCTCATCACCCGTTTTATGATTTCCCTATCAAATTAATAAATAGATATTATAAAAAAATATATAAAATAAAATAAAGGTTTAAAAAAAGAATAAGAAGAAGAATAAAACTTCCTTTCCATAAACTACGGACGATAAGTAAACAGGGAAAGACAATCTAAAAATCAAAGACATACTAACACGCACAACAATATATCAATATTTTAAAAAAAAACAACTTAATGAATACTACATTTATTTGACAGCGTGTTTCTTTCAGGAGTGTTTGGAGTAAGGCGGAACCCTTCTGGTTAGCTTCCCGACGGTTAGCCTAGCCTAGCTTAGCTTAGCCTAGCCTAGCCGACCCCCGCCGCCATTACATGACTGCAGGCCCCAAGTTGGTCGTCAACAGCCCGGGTAAATATGCATTCCTGCTGGTCCTTGTTAGTTAATTTGACATCCACACTACACATATTTTAAAGGCCCGCGGTACAAGAAGCATTGGAAGCACTTTAGACCTGCGTTTCCCAGCGTAAGGCCGACATTCCGGCCAGCTAACGTGGCTAGCTGGCCGGGCCCCGACATTTAAGTCTCCCGGGATCAACAACAACACCTTTGGCTCAACTCGGCTCTCCTATTTGTGTAATTATTGTTGCATCCAGAGCGGAGATGCTGCTAGAAAACACGGGCCTGCCTAGTGACGCCAACACTGTTAGGCAGCGAGTGTAAGTAGGTAGAGATGCATTCACTGCCGGGTGCTAACAGTGATTCACATATAATAATAATAATGATGATGATGATGATGTATGATGCAAACCTTCTTGATATTGTAGACGCGGGTCAACATGCCGACGCCGCGGTCATTGAGGATGGTGAGTTTCTCCGCCAGCTTCTGCTGACTGGGCTGCATCACACCTCGAGACATCTTGCAGCTCCCACCAAATCCCTCAATTCAGGCAAGATCGGCGGCAGAAAACCACAAGAAGTCCACAGCCTCGTCTCGGTTGTTGTGTTCTTTGTAAGAATTAGATGTGCTGCATGATCATCTTCCTGCACGGCACACGCCTTCTTTCTCCCCCTTTTTTCCTGCCGGGATGAGGGAGTCCTCGTTTTTAGTGACGGTGCGTTCAATGCACCTCGTACAACTGCCTTCTCAGTAAGTGCATTAGCGCTTTAAACATGATCGATTGATTGCAGCTTTTATTAGTAGATTGCACAGTACAGTACATATTCCCTACAATTGACCACTAAATGGTAACACCCCAATAAGTTTTTCAACTTGTTTAAGTCGGGGTCCACGTTAATCAATTCATTGTGTGGCTAAAATTTCATTTGGTCTCTTTTAGACGAATATAAACCTCTGTTGAGTTGAGGCACATGGCCGCCTGTAGTGACATTAGTGCTATTCCTATTGTTGGTAATAGTATTATTATTAAATGCTGTGGTTAGAACTTCATTTTGTCTCTTTTAGACCAATAAACCTCTGTTGAGTTGAGGCACATGGTGACATCCATCCATCCATCTTCTTCCGCTTATTTGAAGTCGGGTCGCGGGGGCAGCAGCCTAAGCAGGGAAGCCCAGACTTTCCTCTCCCCAGCCACTTGGTCCAGCTCTTCCCGGGGGATCCCGAGGCGTTCCCAGGCCAGCCGGGAGACATAGTCTTCCCAACGTGTCCTGGGTCTTCCCCGTGGCCTCCTACCGGTCGGATGTGCCCTCCCTAGGGAGGTGTTTGGATGGCATCCTGACCGGATGCCCGAACTACCTGGAGGAGCAGCGGTTTTATTATTCAATTATGTGGCTGGAACTCCATTTTGTCTGTTTTCGACAAATATAAACCTCTGTTGAGTTGAGGCACATGGCTTATGGTGACATTATTTTTTTATTATATTATTTTATTTTCATTTAATTTTTATTGAACAGCAAACAATGCTCACAAAAGTCAAGGCACTTTCAACATAAACAACAATCTACACATCAGGTTGACCTCTGCAAAACATGTCAAGGAAAGAAAACAAAAGCAAATACAGATAAAGTATTATACATTAATAAGTAATAATAATAAAAATATATGGAAAAAAAACAAAAGACAAAAAGGGCTACTAAATCACTTTAAATGTTTTTCAATAGTGACGTTGGTGTTATTCCCATTTTTATTAAGACCGTGAAGGTATCTGGTTGTGACGTAGCTTCCGGTTCCGAACGACATTGACGTCACGTAATGGTTGCCGGTTGTGAGTCCGACGCCGGAGTTTATGTTTGTAAGATCATCTGACTTTCAACGTCAATGCCTACATGACGTCATATTCTGATTGTCTACTCAGGTCGCTGGAAGAACAACATACTTGAATTGAGGACATAAATGCGGACCAATATAAACACCGCAGTCAGTCTGAGAAGGGGAAGTGTAAGACTTTGACTCATGTAAGTGTCCTCATATTGTCTTGTCCTCTCATTTATTTGACTCATGTAAGTGTCCTCATATTGTCTTGTCCTCTCATTTATTTGACTCATGTAAGTGTCCTCATATTGTCTTGTCCTCTCATTTATTTGACTCATGTAAGTGTCCTCATATTGTCTTGTCCTCTCATTTATTTGACTCATGTAAGTGTCCTCATATTGTCTTGTCCTCTCATTTATTTGACTCATGTAAGTGTCCTCATATTGTCTTGTCCTCTCATTTATTTGACTCATGTAAGTGTCCTCATATTGTCTTGTCGTCTCATTTATTTGACTCATGTAAGTGTCCTCATATTGTCTTGTCCTCTCATTTATTTGACTCATGTAAGTGTCCTCATATTGTCTTGTCCTCTCATTTATTTGACTCATGTAAGTGTCCTCATATTGTCTTGTCCTCTCATTTATTTGACTCATGTAAGTGTCCTCATATTGTCTTGTCCTCTCATTTATTTGACTCATGTAAGTGTCCTCATATTGTCTTGTCGTCTCATTTATTTGACTCATGTAAGTGTCCTCATATTGTCTTGTCCTCTCATTTATTTACGATGAATACACAAACACAACATTTAACTTGTTTTGGTTTTTGGATAGAACTTCTCTTTTAGTCCCGCCGTGATGCATTCACTGTCTCAGGAGATCCAAGGTTTCTCCAAAAGCCGCCTGAGGAAACAGTGCACACATGTTACCACGGTAACAGGCAGGAAGATGCTGGAGAGAAGGAGCGATGGAGGACAGGTGGAGGAGCTGGAAGAGGGAAGTGGCTGTGGGTTTGTGCAAGACCTGAATCTAGACCTTCAACTTGGTCTTGTCCGACCATTCTTACTGCTGGGTAAGACATTAACTACGACTACTACTCTACAACACACACACACACACACACACACACGCACACATGCACACACACACACGCACGCACACACACACTCACTCACTCACTCACTCATAAACATACACACACATTCATTCACACACTTTCACACACACATGCACGCACACACATTTACATACACACTCACTCACACATTCTCACACACATTCAATCACACACTTTCACACACACACACACACACACACATTTACACACACATTCACTCACACATTCACACACTCATATTCACTCACACATTCACACACGCATTTAATCAAATATTCCCACAAACATTCACACACACATTCACTCACACGTTGACACACACATTCACTCACACGTTGACACACACATTCACTCACACGTTGACACACACATTCACTCACACGTTGACACACAAATTCACACACACATTCAATCACACACATTCACTCACACATTCATTCACACATTGACCCACAAATTCACACACACATTCAATCACACACATTCACTCACACATTCACACACACATTCACACACTGATGGAGGGAGCTAACCAGCAGCCATCAGGAGCAAGGGTGAAGTGTCTTGCTCAGGACACAACGCACGTGACGAGGTTGCTACTAGGTGGGGATTGAACCAGGGACCCTCGGGTTGCGCACGGCCACTCTCCCACTGCACCACGCCGTCCCAACAATCAACAATTACATCATGTGAGAAATGGACATTGAAACAGTGTAGGTGAGATATGTCCAGCCAGCAGAGAACTTAGTGAGCTCAGGAAGCATAAGAAGAAGTTTATACATTAGATTATTTACAAGCCGGGGAGGTGGTGGGGTTGGGGGGGGGGGGGGGTCAGGCTAGGGTTGTAGCTGCCTGGAGGTGTTCTTTTAAAGGAGGAAAGAGATGCTAGAGTTGTTTGTTGTTTCCTTTGTGTTGGCCTCGTAAAGACTTGCATCTCCTCCACTCAGACGCATGATTCTGTTTCAAAAGCTAGAATATGTTCTCTGTGCCGCCGCTGCCTTTCTACCCAAACTCTGCAGCGGGCATTAACTTGTTGCCGTAAATCCAATCCACTGATGAAAAGATTATTTACTTTGGACCAAACGTCTCACTGGGCAGCACGGTGGTGGAGGGGTTCATGTGTATGCCTCACAATACCAAAGTCCCGGGTTGTTCTCATTGTGATTGTGTGGTACTCAGGCTTTCTCCCACTTCCAAAAACATGCACCTGGGGATAGGCCCCTCCCACCTCCAAAGACATGCACCTGGGGATAGGCCCCTCCCACCTCCAAAGACAGGCACCTGGGGATAGGTTGATTGGCAACACTAAATGGTCCCTAGTGTGTGAATGTTGTCTATCTGTGTTGGCCCTGTGATGAGGTGGCGGCTTGTCCAGGGTGTACCCGCCTTCTGCCCAAATGCAGCTGAGATAGGCACCAGCACCCCCACCACCCTGAACGAGATAAGCGGCAGAAAATGGATGGATGGAAACATCTGGCTCCTGCGGTCCTCTTCAAGGTTTCTCATTGTCCCATTGGGTTGAGTTTTTCCTTGCCCTGATGTGGGATCTGAAGCGAGGATGTGGTAGTGTCTTGTGCAGCCCTTTGAGACAGTGGTGATTTAGGGCTGCATAGATCAACATTGATTGATTATCCTTGGTGTTGCTGTGTTTGTGAAGCGCCTCTCAGGGAAATGACGGGGAGGCCAGAAGCCACAGAAGCTGTTGGCCGCTTAGAGAAAGAACTGGAATATTTGGGTTAATCGCCCAGGACATTGTTCTTGTCACCTTTGCCTGGACACTTTCCACTTGGAAGACATTTGAATTGTGACCTCTGACCTTGCCGTAGAGGCGCAGATGAGGTCTCAGCAGGCATGGATATGAATATAGCATCTGTTGGGCTCAATAAAGTCAATATTCCCTGCAAGGCATATTACTTCTAACGGCATGGACGTGATGTTCCTTGTTCCTGGGCATCAGCCAATCACCTGGCCGGCCTCCGCCTTACGACTCCTGCCGGGCTGCTGTGTGTGTGTGTGTGTCACCTTCTGACAGCTTTTGTCTGTCAAGGACTGGTGTGTGTCACCTTCTGACAGCTTTTGTCTGTCAAGGACTGGTGTGTGTCACCTTCTGACAGCTTTTGTCTGTCAAGGACTGGTGTGTGTCACCTTCTGACAGCTTTTGTCTGTCAAGGACTGGTGTGTGTCACCTTCTGACAGCTTTTGTCTGTCAAAGACTGGTGTGTGTCACCTTCTGACAGCTTTTGTCTGTCAAGGACTGGTGTGTGTCACCTTCTGACAGCTTTTGTCTGTCAAGGACTGGTGTGTGTCACCTTCTGACAGCTTTTGTCTGTCAAGGACTGGTGTGTGTCACCTTCTGACAGCTTTTGTCTGTCAAGGACTGGTGTGTGTCACCTTCTGACAGCTTTTGTCTGTCAAGGACTGGTGTGTGTCACCTTCTGACAGCTTTTGTCTGTCAAGGACTGGTGTGTGTCACCTTCTGACAGCTTTTGTCTGTCAAGGACTGGTGTGTGTCACCTTCTGACAGCTTTTGTCTGTCAAAGACTGGTGTGTGTCACCTTCTGACAGCTTTTGTCTGTCAAGGACTGGTGTGTGTCACCTTCTGACAGCTTTTGTCTGTCAAGGACTGGTGTGTGTCACCTTCTGACAGCTTTTGTCTGTCAAGGACTGGTGTGTGTCACCTTCTGACAGCTTTTGTCTGTCAAGGACTGGTGTGTGTCACCTTCTGACAGCTTTTGTCTGTCAAGGACTGGTGTGTGTCACCTTCTGACAGCTTTTGTCTGTCAAGGACTGGTGTGTGTCACCTTCTGACAGCTTTTGTCTGTCAAGGACTGGTGTGTGTCACCTTCTGACAGCTTTTGTCTGTCAAGGACTGGTGTGTGTCACCTTCTGACAGCTTTTGTCTGTCAAGGACTGGTGTGTGTCACCTTCTGACAGCTTTTGTCTGTCAAGGACTGGTGTGTGTCACCTTCTGACAGCTTTTGTCTGTCAAGGACTGGTGTGTGTGTCACCTTCTGACAGCTTTTGTCTGTCAAGGACTGGTGTGTGTCACCTTCTGACAGCTTTTGTCTGTCAAGGACTGGTGTGTGTCACCTTCTGACAGCTTTTGTCTGTCAAGGACTGGCGTGTGTCACCTTCTGACAGCTTTTGTCTGTCAAGGACTGGTGTGTGTCACCTTCTGACAGCTTTTGTCTGTCAAGGACTGGTGTGTGTCACCTTCTGACAGCTTTTGTCTGTCAAAGACTGGTGTGTGTCACCTTCTGACAGCTTTTGTCTGTCAAGGACTGGTGTGTGTCACCTTCTGACAGCTTTTGTCTGTCAAAGACTGGTGTGTGTCACCTTCTGACAGCTTTTGTCTGTCAAGGACTGGTGTGTGTCACCTTCTGACAGCTTTTGTCTGTCAAAGACTGGTGTGTGTCACCTTCTGACAGCTTTTGTCTGTCAAGGACTGGTGTGTGTCACCTTCTGACAGCTTTTGTCTGTCAAAGACTGGTGTGTGTCACCTTCTGACAGCTTTTGTCTGTCAAGGACTGGCGTGTGTCACCTTCTGACAGCTTTTGTCTGTCAAAGACTGGTGTGTGTCACCTTCTGACAGCTTTTGTCTGTCAAGGACTGGCGTGTGTCACCTTCTGACAGCTTTTGTCTGTCAAGGACTGGTGTGTGTCACCTTCTGACAGCTTTTGTCTGTCAAGGACTGGCGTGTGTCACCTTCTGACAGCTTTTGTCTGTCAAGGACTGGTGTGTGTCACCTTCTGACAGCTTTTGTCTGTCAAGGACTGGTGTGTGTCACCTTCTGACAGCTTTTGTCTGTCAAGGACTGGCGTGTGTCACCTTCTGACAGCTTTTGTCTGTCAAAGACTGGTGTGTGTCACCTTCTGACAGCTTTTGTCTGTCAAAGACTGGTGTGTGTCACCTTCTGACAGCTTTTGTCTGTCAAGGACTGGTGTGTGTCACCTTCTGACAGCTTTTGTCTGTCAAGGACTGGTGTGTGTCACCTTCTGACAGCTTTTGTCTGTCAAGGACTGGTGTGTGTCACCTTCTGACAGCTTTTGTCTGTCAAGGACTGGTGTGTGTCACCTTCTGACAGCTTTTGTCTGTCAAGGACTGGTGTGTGTCACCTTCTGACAGCTTTTGTCTGTCAAAGACTGGTGTGTGTCACCTTCTGACAGCTTTTGTCTGTCAAGGACTGGTGTGTGTCACCTTCTGACAGCTTTTGTCTGTCAAAGACTGGTGTGTGTCACCTTCTGACAGCTTTTGTCTGTCAAGGACTGGCGTGTGTCACCTTCTGACAGCTTTTGTCTGTCAAGGACTGGTGTGTGTCACCTTCTGACAGCTTTTGTCTGTCAAGGACTGGCGTGTGTCACCTTCTGACAGCTTTTGTCTGTCAAGGACTGGTGTGTGTCACCTTCTGACAGCTTTTGTCTGTCAAGGACTGGCGTGTGTCACCTTCTGACAGCTTTTGTCTGTCAAAGACTGGTGTGTGTCACCTTCTGACAGCTTTTGTCTGTCAAGGACTAGTGTGTGTCACCTTCTGACAGCTTTTGTCTGTCAAGGACTGGCGTGTGTCACCTTCTGACAGCTTTTGTCTGTCAAGGACTGGCGTGTGTCACCTTCTGACAGCTTTTGTCTGTCAAAGACTGGTGTGTGTCACCTTCTGACAGCTTTTGTCTGTCAAGGACTGGTGTGTGTCACCTTCTGACAGCTTTTGTCTGTCAAGGACTGGTGTGTGTCACCTTCTGACAGCTTTTGTCTGTCAAGGACTGGTGTGTGTCACCTTCTGACAGCTTTTGTCTGTCAAGGACTGGTGTGTGTCACCTTCTGACAGCTTTTGTCTGTCAAGGACTGGTGTGTGTCACCTTCTGACAGCTTTTGTCTGTCAAGGACTGGTGTGTGTCACCTTCTGACAGCTTTTGTCTGTCAAAGACTGGTGTGTGTCACCTTCTGACAGCTTTTGTCTGTCAAGGACTGGTGTGTGTCACCTTCTGACAGCTTTTGTCTGTCAAGGACTGGTGTGTGTCACCTTCTGACAGCTTTTGTCTGTCAAAGACTGGTGTGTGTCACCTTCTGACAGCTTTTGTCTGTCAAGGACTGGTGTGTGTCACCTTCTGACAGCTTTTGTCGGTCAAGGACTGGTGTGTGTCACCTTCTGACAGCTTTTGTCTGTCAAGGACTAGTGTGTGTGTCACCTTCTGACAGCTTTTGTCTGTCAAGGACTGGTGTGTGTCACCTTCTGACAGCTTTTGTCTGTCAAAGACTGGTGTGTGTCACCTTCTGACAGCTTTTGTCTGTCAAGGACTGGTGTGTGTCACCTTCTGACAGCTTTTGTCTGTCAAGGACTGGCGTGTGTCACCTTCTGACAGCTTTTGTCTGTCAAGGACTGGTGTGTGTCACCTTCTGACAGCTTTTGTCTGTCAAGGACTGGCGTGTGTCACCTTCTGACAGCTTTTGTCTGTCAAGGACTGGTGTGTGTCACCTTCTGACAGCTTTTGTCTGTCAAGGACTGGCGTGTGTCACCTTCTGACAGCTTTTGTCTGTCAAGGACTAGTGTGTGTCACCTTCTGACAGCTTTTGTCTGTCAAGGACTGGCGTGTGTCACCTTCTGACAGCTTTTGTCTGTCAAGGACTGGCGTGTGTCACCTTCTGACAGCTTTTGTCTGTCAAGGACTGGTGTGTGTCACCTTCTGACAGCTTTTGTCTGTCAAGGACTGGTGTGTGTCACCTTCTGACAGCTTTTGTCTGTCAAGGACTGGCGTGTGTCACCTTCTGACAGCTTTTGTCTGTCAAGGACTGGTGTGTGTCACCTTCTGACAGCTTTTGTCTGTCAAGGACTGGTGTGTGTCACCTTCTGACAGCTTTTGTCTGTCAAAGACTGGTGTGTGTCACCTTCTGACAGCTTTTGTCTGTCAAGGACTGGTGTGTGTCACCTTCTGACAGCTTTTGTCTGTCAAGGACTGGTGTGTGTCACCTTCTGACAGCTTTTGTCTGTCAAAGACTGGTGTGTGTCACCTTCTGACAGCTTTTGTCTGTCAAGGACTGGTGTGTGTCACCTTCTGACAGCTTTTGTCGGTCAAGGACTGGTGTGTGTCACCTTCTGACAGCTTTTGTCTGTCAAGGACTGGTGTGTGTCACCTTCTGACAGCTTTTGTCTGTCAAGGACTGGTGTGTGTCACCTTCTGACAGCTTTTGTCTGTCAAGGACTGGTGTGTGTCACCTTCTGACAGCTTTTGTCTGTCAAGGACTGGTGTGTGTCACCTTCTGACAGCTTTTGTCGGTCAAGGACTGGTGTGTGTCACCTTCTGACAGCTTTTGTCTGTCAAGGACTGGTGTGTGTCACCTTCTGACAGCTTTTGTCTGTCAAGGACTGGTGTGTGTCACCTTCTGACAGCTTTTGTCTGTCAAGGACTGGTGTGTGTCACCTTCTGACAGCTTTTGTCTGTCAAGGACTGGTGTGTGTCACCTTCTGACAGCTTTTGTCTGTCAAGGACTGGTGTGTGTCACCTTCTGACAGCTTTTGTCTGTCAAGGACTGGCGTGTGTCACCTTCTGACAGCTTTTGTCTGTCAAGGACTAGTGTGTGTCACCTTCTGACAGCTTTTGTCTGTCAAAGACTGGTGTGTGTCACCTTCTGACAGCTTTTGTCTGTCAAGGACTGGTGTGTGTCACCTTCTGACAGCTTTTGTCTGTCAAGGACTGGTGTCTGGACACAACCTGGATGTGGATTAAAGGTGCAGTCTGGATTAGACTTTGTGGTTCTATAATGGGGTTCATTGCAACCTGGATGTGGATTAAAGGTGCAGTCTGGAAGTGACTTTGTGGTTCTATAATGGGGTTCATTGCAACCTGGATGTGGATTAAAGGTGCAGTCTGGATGTGACTTTGTGGTTCTATAATGGGGTTCATTGCAACCTGGATGTGGATTAAAGGTGCAGTCTACATGTGACTTTGTGGTTCTATAATGGGGTTCATTGCAACCTGGATGTGGATTAAAGGTGCAGTCTGGATGTGACTTTGTGGTTCTATAATGGGGTTCATTGCAACCTGGATGTGGATTAAAGGTGCAGTCTGGATGTGACTTTGTGGTTCTATAATGGGGTTGATTGCAACCTGGATGTGGATTAAAGGTGCAGTCTGGATGTGACTTTGTGGTTCTATAATGGGGTTCATTGCAACCTGGATGTGGATTAAAGGTGCAGTCTGGATGTGACGTTGTGGTTCTATAATGGGGTTCATTGCAACCTGGATGTGGATTAAAGGTGCAGTCTACATGTGACTTTGTGGTTCTATAATGGGGTTCATTGCAACCTGGATGTGGATTAAAGGTGCAGTCTGGATGTGACTTTGTGGTTCTATAATGGGGTTCATTGCAACCTGGATGTGGATTAAAGGTGCAGTCTACATGTGACTTTGTGGTTCTATAATGGGGTTCATTGCAACCTGGATGTGGATTAAAGGTGCAGTCTACATGTGACTTTGTGGTTCTATAATGGGGTTCATTGCAACCTGGATGTGGATTAAAGGTGCAGTCTGGATGTGACTTAGTGCTCTCACAACATGGCTGCTGTCCTTCAAGCTGCCTTTCTTGATGGCACTCTTTGCCCCTCAGGCCACATTCCATCTCCTATTCATCTTGTATCCTCACAAAAAAAGGGGATTAACAGTGACAATGTATGGGAGCCCAAATCAACTTTTGTCCTGCTGGAGTTTGTCTTTTATTTCTCACCTGTTTCTTATTTTCTCCTCTTGCAGGCTCTCAGGACGCGGCCCAGGACATGGACCTGCTGCAGAAGTATAAGGTGAGTGCGCACAGGAGGGGATCATGGCTGTCACCTGCACTCAAACACCAAACTAAATGACATGAGAAGCACTTTAAGGTTGGGACTAATGGACCCCAGCATGTTTCCCACAAGTCCTTGTCGCTGTTGCTACCTCCGCTCGGTCAGCCTGATGTCTTTTGTGTCTGCACTGGCTGTAGGAGCACATGTCCTGGCCTTTTCTGGCTGGTCTTCCAAGGTCATGACACATGACCTTTACAAAATCTTATACAAGCCACTTCATTAGGCACAGGCAGGTAGAGTAGCCAAAAGGTGTACTCAAGTACTGTTACTTTAGATCAGACCTGGGCAAATTAAGGCCTGGGGGCCACATGCGGCCTCTTAAGCTTTTAAATCTGGCTCGCCGGACATTCCCAAATAATTACCTTAGATCTTTAAATGGAAACTGTAGCTGGCGTTATGATGTGCAGTGATGTAGAACTAATGGAAAAACACTAGCTGATTTCAAATATGACTGTGAATATAAAGAAGGAACTTTTGCATATATAAATATATATTCTCCACAATCCCCCTTCAGATCTTCTCCAAAAGATCTCTATCACTAGTGCAAGACTTCTAAAGCACGCCCAACATTCAAGTAGGTGCTGTTTCTGTTTTCGAGCAAGCAAGCAATAAACAATGAAATCATAGTTACATGGGAGCTAGATGGAGGGAGTCCACGTCAATGTCAGGGAAGGAAACTAGCAATTCTTGTAAGTCACCACTATGCTTGACCCTCTTCAATTTCAAGTCCGCCACATGTTCTAAGACACTTGTCAGTCACTGTCCTCAGGAAGGAGGGACTGAGGCACAAGGACAGAAGAACAAGCCCAAACAGCAGCCCGTCAGGGAATACTACTGAGTATAACATCCTCCCATCCCGGACGAGCCCCCAATTGTTCAACTAAAGATAAGATATTTAGGGAGTCCTCCAACTCCCTACATTCCAAAGCTTCAAGGTTAACACACACAGTTCACTTGCAGACAAACAGAAAGAGAACAAATGGAAAAACACTAGCTTCTTTCAAATATGACTAAGAAATTTAATAAGTAACTCTTGCATATATAAATATATTTTCTCCCCTGTGTATATATATATATATATATATATATATATATATATATATATATATATATATATACTCCTCTCTGAGCTGCTACCTTACCGTGGTAGAGGAGTTTGCGTGTCCCAATGATCCTAGGAGCCATGTTGTCTGGGGGCTTTATGCCCCCTGGTAGGGTCTCCCAAGGCAAACTGGTCCTAGGTGAGGGACCAGACAAAGAGCAGCTCGAAAACCTCTATGAAAAGTAAAAACAAAGGACCCAGATTTCCCTCGCCCGGACGCGGGTCACCGGGGCCCCCCTCTGGAGCCAGGCCCGGAGGTGGGGCACGATGGCGAGTGCCTGGTGGCCGGGCCTGTACCCATGGAGCCCGGCCGGGCACAGCCCGAAGAGGCAACGTGGGTCCCCCCTCCAATGGGCTCACCACCCATAGCAGGGGCCATAGAGGTCGGGTGCAATGTGAGCTGGGCGGCAGCCGAAGGCAGGGCACTTGGCGGTCCGATCCTCGGCTACATAAGCTCGCTCTTGGGACGTGGAACGTCACGTCACTGGGGGGAAAGGAGCCTGAGCTAGTGCGCGAAGTAGAGGGGTTCCGGTTTGGTGGCCGCGGGATTAGGTCTCTGCTTTTTGCAGACGATGTGGTCCTGTTGGCTTCATCTGGCCGGGATCTTCAGCTCTCACTGGATCGGTTCGCAGCCGAGTGTGAAGCGGCCAGAATGAGAATCAGCACCTCCAAATCCGAGTCCATGGTTCTCTCCCGGAAAAGGGTGGAGTGCCATCTCCGGGTTGGGGAGGAGACCCTGCCCCAAGTGGAGGAGTTCAAGTACCTCAGTGTCTTGTTCACGAGTGGGGGAAGAGTGGATCGTGAGATCGACAGGCGGATCGGTGCGGCGTCTTCAGTAATGCGGACGTTGTACCGATCTGTTGTGGTGAAGAAGGAGCTGAGCCGGAAGGCAAAGCTCTCAATTTACCGGTCGATCTACGTTCCCATCCTCACCTATGGTCATGAGCTTTGGGTCATGACCGAAAGGATAAGATCACGGGTACAAGCGGCCGAAATGAGTTTCCTCCGCCGTGTGGCGGGTCTCTCCCTTAGAGATAGGGTGAGAAGCTCTGCCATCCGGGAGGAACTCAAAGTAAAGCCGCTGCTCCTCCACATCGAGAGGAGCCAGATGAGGTGGTTCGGGCATCTGGTCAGGATGCCACCCGAACGCCTCCCTAGGGAGGTGTTTAGGGCACGTCCAACCGGTAGGAGGCCACGGGGAAGACCCAGGACACGTTGGGAAGACTATGTCTCCCGGCTGGCCTGGGAACGCCTCGGGATCCCCCGGGAAGAGCTAGACGAAGTGGCTGGGGAGAGGGAAGTCTGGGCTTCCCTGCTTAGGCTGCTGCCCCCGCGACCCGACCTCTGATAAGCGGAAGAAGATGGATGGATGGATATATATATATATATATATATATATATATATATATATATATATATATATATATAAGAAGCAAGAAATCAAACAGAGACAGGATTCAATTTAGCTCACGAGGAGAGCGTGTGGACCCGCACCCTCAGACAGTGTCACCCCTCCCTCTGGGGAAAAAGTTCCTGGCCTCCCCATTTATTTATAATAATAATAATAATAATAATAGATTAGATTTATATAGCGCTTTTCTAGACACTCAAAGCGCTTCACAGAGAAGTGACAACCCATCATTTATTCACACCTGGTGGTGGTAAGCTACTTTCGTAGCTTTTTATCAAAACAAATCTAGCAGTGTGAAATAAATATTGGATCCTGGCGAAGTTCCATATATTCCTGTTATTTCTTGTCAGGGAATGATGTGTCAATGAATTATGGATGCAAACAACAATAAATGCTTTAACATCTTTAGTTTGAATTACTAATAGGAAACGTTTTTATGCAATATTCAATAAAAGTACACTAATCAGTTTTTAACAGTAGACTTACATGTTACATCTACTGTTGTTTTTCAACATATAATATAGTCATTTGAAAAATAAAGTGCAACCAACATGTCCATCCATCCATTTTCTACCGCTTGTCCAGTTCAGGGTCACGGGGGGTGCTGGAGCCTATCTTAGCTGCAATCAGGCGGAAGGCGGCGTACACCCTGGACAAGTCGCCACTTTGTCGCGGGGCCAACACAGATAGACAACATTCACAACTGCTCATCCAGTTTGTGGCTTTGCAACTGTTCATGAGTTCACCATCTGTGTATTTGGGACTGATGAAGACCATGAACACTTCCTTGTCCTCCGTAGTCCTTCCCTGCAGAAACCTTGCCTTGTTCAGACGTGTCCTTTAGGACTGAACACAAGACGGAGTCCACACAAGTCAGCGTTTGACTACAAGTAAAGGAGCTTGTGTGTTTTTCTGCAGCTGCACTTTTCATGCTGTCATAGTCACATGGCCACAGAATACTATTATATATATATATATATATATAATATATAATATATATATATATATATATATATATATATATATATATATATAATCATCATCTTCCGCTTATCCGAGGTCGGGTCGCGGGGGCAACAGCCTAAGCAGGGAAACCCAGACTTCCCTCTCCCCAGCCACTTCGTCTAGCTCTTCCCGGGGGATCCCGAGGCGTTCCCAGGCCAGCCGGGAGACATAGTCTTCCCAACGTGTCCTGGGTCTTCCCCGTGGCCTCCTACCGGTTGGACGTGCCCTAAACACCTCCCTAGGGAGGCGTTCGGGTGGCATCCTGACCAGATGCCCGAACCACCTCATCTGGCTCCTCTCCATGTGGAGGAGCAGCGGCTTTACTTTGAGTTCCTCCCGGATGGCAGAGCTTCTCACCCTATCTCTAAGGGAGAGCCCCGCCACACGGCGGAGGAAAGTCATTTCGGCCGCTTGTACCCGTGATCTTATCCTTTCGGTCATGACCCAAAGCTCATGACCATAGGTGAGGATGGGAACGTAGATCGACCGGTAAATTGAGAGCTTTGCCTTCCGGCTCAGCTCCTTCTTCACCACAACAGATCGATACAACGTCCGCATTACTGAAGACGCCGCGCCGATCCGCCTGTCGATCTCACGATCCACTCTTCCCTCACTCGTGAACAAGACTCCTAGGTACTTGAACTCCTCCACTTGGGGCAGGGTCTCCTCCCCAACCCGGAGATGGCACTCCACCCTTTTCCGGGCGAGAACCATGGACTCGGACTTGGAGGTGCTGATTCTCATTCCGGTCGCTTCACACTCGGCTGCGAACCGATCCAGCGAGAGCTGAAGATCCCGGTCAGATGAAGCCATCAGGACCACATCATCTGCAAAAAGCAGAGACCTAATCCTGCGGTTACCAAACCGGAACCCCTCAACGCCTTGACTGCGCCTAGAAATTCTGTCCATAAAAGTTATGAACAGAATGGGTGACAAAGGACAGCCTTGGCGGAGTCCAACCCTCACTGGAAATGTGTCCGACTTACTGCCGGCGATGCGGACCAAGCTCTGGCACTGATCATACAGGGAACGGACCGCCACAATAAGACAGTCCGATACCCCATACTCTCTGAGCACTCCCCACAGGACTTCCCGAGGGACACGGTCGAATGCCTTCTCCAAGTCCACAAAGCACATGTAGACTGGTTGGGCAAACTCCCATGCACCCTCAAGAACCCTGCCGAGAGTATAGAGCTGGTCCACAGTTCCACGACCAGAACGAAAACCACACTGTTCCTCCTGAATCCGAGGTTCGACTATCCGACGTAGCCTCCTCTCCAGTACACCTGAATAAACCTTACCGGGAAGGCTGAGGAGTGTGATCCCACGATAGTTGGAACACACCCTCCGGTCCCCCTTCTTAAAGAGAGGGACCACCACCCCGGTCTGCCAATCCAGAGGTACCGCCCCCGATGTCCACGCGATGCTGCAGAGTCTTGTCAACCAAGACAGCCCCACAGCATCCAGAGCCTTAAGGAACTCCAGGCGGATCTCATCCACCCCCGGGGCCTTGCCGCCGAGGAGCTTTTTAACTACCTCAGCGACCTCAGCCCCAGAAATAGGAGAGTCCACCACAGATTCCCCAGGCACTGCTTCCTCATAGGAAGACGTGTTGGTGGGATTTAGGAGGTCTTCGAAGTATTCCTTCCACCGATCCACAACATCCGCAGTCGAAGTCAGCAGAACACCATCCGCACCATACACGGTGTTGATAGTGCACTGCTTCCCCTTCCTGAGGCGGCGGACGGTGGTCCAGAATCGCTTCGAAGCCGTCCGGAAGTCGTTTTCCATGGCTTCCCCGAACTCTTCCCATGTCCGAGTTTTTGCCTCCGCGACCGCTGAAGCTGCACACCGCTTGGCCTGTCGGTACCTGTCCACTGCCTCCGGAGTCCTATGAGCCAAAAGGACCCGATAGGACTCCTTCTTCAGCTTGACGGCATATAATATATATATATATACATATACAGTATATATATATATATATATATATATATATACATAAATATTTATATATGTATGTATATATACAAATATGTATATTTCTATGTATATATACACATATTTATATATGTATGTATGTATATATATAGAAAGAGTTTATGACTGGTGGTGTGATTGCGTGACACATTTAGTAGACAGTGTGCTAGAAGAGGACATGAATGCTCTGAGGTGAAATCAAGTTAAGTGAGTGCCATCTGTCTGATAAGCGACACCTGCTCCTCCATTTCCTGTCTGTCACATGACCATTGTGTCACGCCAACAGCGTCCCAGCCTCACAATCAAAGGTCATTTCATCCCTCTTGCCTGTCTTCTCTCTTCCAGGTGTCACATGTTCTAAATGTGGCGTATGGCGTGGCCAACTTGTTCCCAGATCAGTTGGTCTACAAGACGCTTCAGATCCTGGACCTCCCAGACACAAACATCACATCTTATCTCAGCCAGTGTAGCGTTTTTATCCATCAAGCCCGGGAAAAGGTACACACTCACTGCAAGGACAAAGGTGTATGTACGAATGGATGAATATTAATGTGTATCTGCATATGTATGTATGAATATACATGTGTATGTATGGATATATGAATATACGTGTGTGTATGTAAATATGTATGTATGTACAAATGTAGGAATATACTTGTGTATGTGTGTATGTATGTCTATATATATATATATATGTATATATATTTACGTGTGTATGCATGTATTTACAAATGTATGAATATGTATGAATATACGTGTGTATGTATGTAAATATAAATATATATATATACAGTATATATATATATATGAATATACATGTGTATGTATGTATGAATGTATGAATATGCGTGTGTATGTGCGTATTTATGTATATATGTATATATACTGTATATGTATATATATTATATATATACACACACATATATATTTATAAATATATACATACATATATATATAGTACATATACATATATATACATACATATATATATATACATATATAGATATATGTATACATATATCTATATATATATATATATATATACATACATATAAATAAATGATAAATGGGTTGTACTTGTATAGCGCTTTTCTACCTTCAAGGTACTCAAAGCGCTTTGACACTACTTCCACATTTACCCATTCACACACACATTCACACACTGATGGAGGGAGCTGCCATGCAAGGCGCCAACCAGCACCCATCAGGAGCAAGGGTGAAGTGTCTTGCTCAGGACACAACGGACGTGACGAGGTTGGTACTAGGTGGGAATTGAACCAGGGACGCTCGGGTTGCGCACGGCCACTCTCCCCACTGCCCCATATATATACATATATAGTACATATACATATATACATACATATATATACATACATATATATACATTAGGTTTGTTGGAAAAAATCGATTTGAATACAAATTGAACGGAATGCGTTGTGCGATTAAGAATCGATTCTCATTTTTAAAAAATAGATTTTTGAAAATATTAAAAAAAAAAAAAAATATATATATATATATATATATATTTTTTTTTTTTTTTTTAAGCAATCCAACAAACAATACACAGCAATACCATAAAAATGCAATCCAAAACCAAAGCTGACCCAGCAACACTCAAAACTGCAATAAATCGAGCAATTGAGAGGAGACACAAACACCACACAAACAAACAAGCGGGTCTAACATGATACTGTGAAAGTTCAATCCATAGTGGATCCAACACAGCCACGAGAGAAACTATTTTGGAGGGCAGTATCTGCCGTATATACCATGTATGTACAAATGTATGAAGATATGTGTGTATGTGCGTATTTATGTATGTATATATATATGTGTATATACACACATATGTATATATATATCCATCCATCCATCCATTTTCTACCGCTTATTCCCTTTTGGGGTAGCGGGGGGCGCTGGCGCCTATCTCAGCTACAATCGGGCGGAAGGCAGGGTACACCCTGGACAAGTCGCCACCTCATCGCAGGGCCAACACAGATAGACAGACAACATTCACACTCACATTCACACACTAGGGCCAATTTAGTGTTGCCAATCAACCTATCCCCAGGTGCATGTCTTTGGAGGTGGGAGGGGCCTATGCCCAGGTGCATGTCTTTGGAGGTGGGAGGAAGCCGGAGTACCCGGAGGGAACCCACGCATTCACGGGGAGGACATGCAAACTCCACACAGAAAGATCCCGAGGCTGGATTTGAACCCAGGACTGCAGGACCTTCGTATTGTGAGGCAGACGCACTAACCCCTCTGCCACCGTGAAGCCCTATATATATATATATATATATATATATATGTGTGTGTATGAATGTATGAATATACGTGTGTATGTGCATATTTATCTATGTTTGTATATATGAGTGGCTTCACGGTGGCAGAGGGGTTAGTGCGTCTGCCTCACAATACAAAGGTCCTGCAGTCCTGGGTTCAAATCCAGCCTCGGGATCTTTCTGTGTGGAGTTTGCATGTTCTCCCCGTGAATGCGTGGGTTCCCTCCGGGTACTCCGGCTTCCTCTCATCTCCAAAGACATGCACCTGGGGATAGGCCCCTCCCACCTCCAAAGACATGCACCTGGGGATAGGCCCCTCCCACCTCCAAAGACATGCACCTGGGGATAGGCCCCTCCCACCTCCAAAGACATGCACCTGGGGATAGGTTGATTGGCAACACTAAATGGTCCCTAGTGTGTGAATGTTGTCTGTCTATCTGTGTTGGCCCTGCGATGAGGTGGCGACTTGTCCAGGGTGTACCCTGCCTTCCGCCCGATTGTAGCTGAGATAGGCGCCAGCGCCCCCCGCGACCCCGAAAGGGAATAAGCGGTAGAAAATGGATGGATGGATGGATGTATATATGAGAATATATCAATCAATATGAATAGACGTGTGTGTGTATGTATGTAAATATGTATGTATCTATGTATTTACGAATGTATGACTATACGTGTGTATGTGCGTATTTATGTATGTATCCATGTATATATATATGTATATATATACATATATATATATATATATATATATATATATATATATATATATATATATATATATATATATATATGTAGGTGTGGGGAAAATCACAAGACTACTTCGTCTCTACAGAACAGTTCGGTAGAGACGAAGTAGTCTTGTGATTTTTCCCACACCTACATATTGCGCTCTACCACGGTATCGAGCACTATTCTCTGGATAATCCAATCAAGACATATATATATATGTGTGTGTGTATGGATATACGTGTGTATGTGCGTATTTATGTATATATGAAAATGTATCAATCAATCAATATGAATAGAGGTGTGTATGTGTGTATGTATGTATGTATGTATGTATGTATGTATGTATGTATGTATGTATGTATGTATGTATGAAGTCAACATAATCCACTGTCTGGGTGTTCAGCGCGGCGTGGTGTTGGTCCATTGCAACGCCGGCGTGTCTCGATCCTGCTCCATCGTGATTGGCTACTTGATGTTGACGGAGGGGCTCCCATTTGATGAAGCGTATCGTCAGGTGAAGCTGGCGAGGCCTTCGTGCCGACCCAACCCGGGCTTCTACCAGCAACTGCAGAGCTACACACCCGAGGAGCAATCAGTCAAACTTTATTGATATTCAAGTCAGTTAACTCATATTATGATTTCCATATGAATGTTCATATTCATCTCGGAGAAAGCAAACCAAGTTTAATTCCATCCATCCATTTTCAACGGCTTATTCCCTTTTGGGGTTGCGGGGGGTGCTGGCGCCTATCTCAGCTACAATCGAGCGGAAGGCAGGTTACACTCTGGACAAGTCGCCACCTCATCACAGGGCCAACACAGATAGACAACATTCACACACTAGGGACCATTTAGTGTTGCCAATCAACCTATCCCCAGGTGCATGTCTTTGGAGGTGGGAGGGGCCTATCCCCAGGTGCATGTCTTTGGAGGTGGGAGGGGCCTATCCCCAGCTGCATGTCTTTGGAGGTGGGAGGGGCCTATCCCCAGCTGCATGTCTTTGGAGGTGGGAGGGGCCTATCCCCAGGTGCATGTCTTTGGAGGTGGGAGGGGCCTATCCCCAGGTGCATGTCTTTGGAGGTGGGAGGGGCCTATCCCCAGGTGCATGTCTTTGGAGGTGGGAGGGGCCTATCCCCAGGTGCATGTCTTTGGAGGTGGGAGGGGCCTATCCCCAGGTGCATGTCTTTGGAGGTGGGAGGGGCCTATCCCCAGGTGCATGTCTTTGGAGGTGGGAGGGGCCTATCCCCAGGTGCATGTCTTTGGAGGTGGGAGGGGCCTATCCCCAGGTGCATGTCTTTGGAGGTGGGAGGGGCCTATCCCCAGGTGCATGTCTTTGGAGGTGGGAGGGGCCTATCCCCAGGTGCATGTCTTTGGAGGTGGGAGGGGCCTATCCCCAGGTGCATGCCTTTGGAGGTGGGAGGGGCCTATCCCCAGGGGCATGTCTTTGGAGGTGGGAGGGGTCTATCCCCAGGTGCATGTCTTTGGAGGTGGGAGGGGCCTATCCCCAGGTGCATGTCTTTGGAGGTGGGAGGATGGTATTTCAGTTTGATATTCGCAGGTGGATTGAATCACTTCTCAGAGGAAAGAGGCCCTAATTGGGACTTTGGAATTCAAAAGTGATAGCCTTATCCTTGAGAAGGGACTACATGTTCAGCGTGATGCCAACATATAAGTTATGGCAAAAAGCAGTTGTTTTCCAGACACCACATCACAGCTGACTCTTCTCACCCTGGACACAAACCATTCTCCTCTCAGGCAGGAGACTACGGTCCATCCAGACCCCCACCTCTTGCCACCTGAACAGTTTTTTCCCCTTCGGGAATCAGGCACATGAACAATAAGAAGATCTGATAGCTCAGTTACAGCTCATGTTATTCTATTCTGTGTTGTATGTGTTCCATGTTGCACCATTGAGCCAAGTAAAATTCCTAGTTTGTGAACCCCGTTCTCAAATATTGGCAATGAAAACTTTCCTGAAACTCTACACACGAACATCTCCTTTTATGGTCGGGTTGTGCTCTCCCTACTTAGTACACACACACACACACACACACACACACACACACACACACACACACACACACACACACACACACACACACACACACACACACACACACACACACACACACACACACAGAGACACACAAACAGGAAGGAGGAATATAAAACTGATGGTTTGGCTTCGACCAAGCTAGGAGTGCCTCATTTTCTTGACCTGACCTCCTCCCGGAACTGCAGTCCTGTATAATGACACTCGCTTGTAATGAAGCAAGGTTGGCTTCAGTGGAGCGTCGCCGGCGTGTCTTCTGATCCAGCCGCAATGCCAGGTGGCCTTCTTGTCCGGACGAGGAAGACAAGACCAGCCGTACTTGGACAAGTGGCGACACAAAGTGCTTTACACCAACAAAAAAACACACAAACAGTCTGAATATATGTGCATTTGTACATTAGTTGTGTGCATTTAATTTAGTCTGTGACTATCAATATTGGTTAAGGGTGTTCTGCTAATTGGCCACAAGAGAAGTCACCAAAGGGCACCGCTTCTAAAATGACCTAAACGATGTCATGTATAAGTTAGCCACTAGAGGGCAGTGTAACTGGGACTAGAGTGGAGGGAGAACTTAGCAAGGCCATCTCTTCACATAACCAGAAATCATGCTCACTTTTAAAGATTAAATCTTTTTTGAATTGACTTTCCCTAAATATGTAAAAGTATAATATCAAAGTAAAAAATAAAAACAATGGTGGGACAGGGTTTAGTGCGTGTGTCTTACAATACAAATCAATCAGTCAATCCATCAATGTTTATTTATAGAGATCGAAATCACAAGTGTCTCAAAGGGCTGCACAAGCCACAACAACAACATCCAGAATAGTCCTGAGTTCAATCCCGGGCTTGTGATCTTTCTGTGTGGAGTGTGCATGTTCTCCCCGTGACTGTGTGGGTTCTACTCCGGCTTCATCCCACCCCCAAAGACATGCACCTGGGGATAGGCCCCTCCCACCTCCAAAGACATGCACCTGGGGATAGGCCCCTCCCACCTCCAAAGACATGCACCTGGGGATAGGCCCCTCCCACCTCCAAAGACATGCACCTGGGGATAGGCCCCTCCCACCTCCAAAGACATGCACCTGGGGATAGGCCCCTCCCACCTCCAAAGACATGCACCTGGGGATAGGCCCCTCCCACCTCCAAAGACATGCACCTGGGGATAGGCCCCTCCCACCTCCAAAGACATGCACCTGGGGATAGGTTGATTGGCAACACTAAATGGTCCCTAGTGTGTGAATATTGTCTATCTGTGTTGGCCCTGCGATGAGGTGGCGACTTGTCCAGGGTGTACCCTGCCTAAGTCCTGAATGCAGCTGAGATAGGCTCCAGCACCCCCGTGGACAATGGATGGATGGATGGGTTCAGGACCCTTTGGGACTGCGTGACAAGGTGTGGCACTTTTGTGACTTCTGCACTGCTTTTTGTGGACTTCTGGATCGGCCTCCCGGGATTCTTTTGGCCATGGAGACCAGCTGCTGGGTCTCTGCCACACCAGAGTCCGTTTGGAGAGACTGGAAGAGATGCGGATGAAGAGACAGGACTGCGGAGTTTGGAGAGACTGGAGGAGATGCGGATGAAGGATGAAGAGACAGGACTGCGGAGTTTGGAGAGACTGGAAGAGATGCGGATGAACGATGAAGAGACAGGACTGCGGAGTTTGGAGAGACTGGAAGAGATGCGGATGAACGATGAAGAGACAGGACTGCGGAGTTTGGAGAGACTGGAGGAGATGCGGATGAAGAGACAGGACTGCGGAGTTTGGAGAGACTGGAAGAGATGCGGATGAAGAGACAGGACTGCGGAGTTTGGAGAGACTGGAGGAGATGCAGATGAAGGATGAAGAGACAGGACTGCGGAGCTAGCACTGAGCGCCGGGGAAGGACAGGCTTCAGAAGTGTCTTGGCTGAATGAGCAGGTATCGGACACCTTTAGAGACTGAGGTGTCCGATACCTGCTTAGTCATCCTAGTCCTTTCTTCCACCTCAAAAATATTGCCCGTCTCCGTCCATCCCTCGCCGTCTCTGCCGCTGAAACCCTGATCCGTGCCTTCATCACCTCCTGACGTGATTACTGCAACAGCATCCTGTTGGGCTCATCTTGCAAAATTCTCAATAAACTCCAATATATTGGAGACTGTGCTCACCCACACCTGCTCCCGTGAACACATCACCCCAGTCCTTCAGAGACTCCACTGGCTCCCCGTCCCTCACTGGATCCACTTTCAAATCCTCCTTCTCAGCCACGACCAGACCCCCTGCTACCTCACCAACCTGCTTCACCGCCAGACCCCTTCAGGCTGCCTGCGCTCTTCTGATGCCAACCTCCTCTCCCCACCACTCAGAACCAAGCTCCGGACCTGGGCTGATAGAGCCGTCTCCACCGCTGCTCCCACCCTCTGGAACTCTCTTCCCAAACCCATCCGTGACTGCTCAGACTTTCCCACCTTCAAAAGTCTTCTCAAAACACACCTTTTCAGATCTGCTTTTAACCAGCAACATGAAGGCGTCAATTTCTTGGATGTATTGTAATCCACAGAAAGATTTTGTCTTGACCCGAGATCTACAAAGTGGAGAGGGAGCAGGACCTGCACAAGCTCCTGGGAATTTTTCTTTGAACTGTTTTGTAACCAAAGGCAATGGATGTTTACGACCCCCTCCCTTAGAAACAGCTGTAGCCATGTAATCAGGGAAAGTCCAAATCAAGGGGAGGCGTACAATCTTTGGTCAGAGCGTGGGGAGACTGTGCAGCTGCACGGGTTTCTCCTCATTGAGCCAAATTGAATTCTGTCTCTGTTTAATTCCTTGCTTCTTGTCTTGTTTGATAGATGCCATCAGTGTTTGAACCTGATAAATGGCACTAGCATTTATTAATTTTAGAACATTTTTCAACATATTGAGCAAAAGATCTCTTTTTTTTCTACCAAGAAAAGTGCATTTGTTATTAGTGAGAATATCTTAGTTTAAGGTCATTTTGGGTTCATTGAGGTTAGCAAATTTGACTTGTTTTGGAAAGTCTTGACAAGCCGTATTTTCTTGCTATATTGGCAGATATGTTTGCTTGGTTAAAAAAATATCTCAATTTTTTTACTTTTTTTTTGTTTGTTTCTTGTTTTTGAACACTTAATTTTTGCAATTCAACACATTTCACCTGGACAGAAGAAGTCTGAGTAGGTATTCCAACAAGATGGTACACAAAAAGGCCCTTTGTGCTCAAATAAATGGGAATATATGAACATCCTAGCTATGTCAAGGTCAACAAACACAACACCTTTGTGTGCATGTAGACACACAAGAACTATGTCAAGGTCAACAAACAACACTTTTGTGTGCATGTAGACACACAAGAACTATGTCAAGGTCAACAAACACAACACTTTTGTGTGCATGTAGACACACAAGAACTATGTCAAGGTCAACAAACACAACACTTTTGTGTGCATGTAGACACACAAGAACTATGTCAAGGTCAACAAACACAACACTTTTGTGTGCATGTAGACACACAAGAACTATGTCAAGGTCAACAAACACAACACCTTTGTGTGCACGTAGACACACAAGAACTATGTCAAGGTTAACAAACACAACACTTTTGTGTGCATGTAGACACACAAGAACTATGTCAAGGTCCACAAACACAACACCTTTGTGTGCACGTAGACACACAAGAACTATGTCAAGGTTAACAAACACAACACCTTTGTGTGCATGTAGACACACAAGAACTATGTCAAGGTTAACAAACACAACACCTTTGTGTGCATGTAGACACACAAGAACTATGTCAAGGTCCACAAACACAACACCTTTGTGTGCACGTAGACACACAAGAACTATGTCAAGGTTAACAAACACAACACCTTTGTGTGCACGTAGACACACAAGAACTATGTCAAGGTTAACAAACACAACACCTTTGTGTGCACGTAGACACACAAGAACTATGTCAAGGTCCACAAACACAACACCTTTGTGTGCACGTAGACACACAAGAACTATGTCAAGGTTAACAAACACAACACTTTTGTGTGCATGTAGACACACAAGAACTATGTCAAGGTTAACAAACACAACACCTTTGTGTGCATGTAGACACACAAGAACTATGTCAAGGTTAACAAACACAACACTTTTGTGTGCATGTAGACACACAAGAACTATGTCAAGGTCAACAAACACAACACCTTTGTGTGCATGTAGACACACAAGAACTATGTCAAGGTCAACAAACACAACACTTTTGTGTGCATGTAGACACACAAGAACTATGTCAAGGTTAACAAACACAACACCTTTGTGTGCACGTAGACACACAAGAACTATGTCAAAGTTAACAAACACAACACCTTTGTGTGCATGTAGACACACAAGAACTATGTCAAGGTAAACAAACACAACACTTTTGTGTGCATGTAGACACACAAGAACTATGTCAAGGTTAACAAAAACAACACTTTTGTGTGCATGTAGACACACAAGAACTATGTCAAAGTTAACAAACACAACACCTTTGTGTGCATGTAGACACACAAGAACTATGTCAAAGTTAACAAACACAACACCTTTGTGTGCATGTAGACACACAAGAACTATGTCAAGGTTAACAAACACAACACCTTTGTGTGCATGTAGATACACAAGAACTGTGTCAAGGTTAACAAACACAACACTTTTGTGTGCATGTAGACACACAAGAACTATGTCAAGGTTAACAAAAACAACACTTTTGTGTGCACGTAGACACACAAGAACTATGTCAAGGTTAACAAACACAACACTTTTGTGTGAATGTAGACACACAAGAACTGTGTCAAGGTTAACAAACACAACACTTTTGTGTGCATGTAGACACACAAGAACTATGTCAAGGTTAACAAAAACAACACTTTTGTGTGCACGTAGACACACAAGAACTATGTCAAGGTTAACAAACACAACACCTTTGTGTGCATGTAGACACACAAGAACTATGTCAAGGTTAACAAAAACAACACCTTTGTGTGCATGTAGACACAAGAACTATGTCAAGGTCAACAAACACAACACTTTTGTGTGCATGTAGACACACAAGAACTATGTCAAAGTTAACAAACACAACACCTTTGTGTGCATGTAGACACACAAGAACTATGTCAAGAATAACAAACACAACACCTTTGTGTGCATGTAGACACACAAGAACTATGTCAAGGTTAACAAAAACAACACTTTTGTGTGCACGTAGACACACAAGAACTATGTCAAGGTTAACAAACACAACACTTTTGTGTGCATGTAGACACACAAGAACTATGTCAAGGTTAACAAAAACAACACCTTTGTGTGCATGTAGACACACAAGAACTATGTCAAGGTCAACAAACACAACACTTTTGTGTGCATGTAGACACACAAGAACTATGTCAAGGTTAACAAACACAACACCTCTGTGTGCATGTAGACACACAAGAACTATGTCAAAGTTAACAAACACAACACCTTTGTGTGCATGTAGACACACAAGAACTATGTCAAAGTTAAAAAACACAACACCTTTGTGTGCATGTAGACACACAAGAACTATGTCAAAGTTAACAAACACAACACCTTTGTGTGCATGTAGACACACAAGAACTATGTCAAAGTTAACAAACACAACACTTTTGTGTGCATGTAGACACACAAGAACTATGTCAAAGTTAACAAACACAACACCTTTGTGTGCATGTAGACACACAAGAACTATGTCAAGGTCAACAAACACAACACTTTTGTGTGCATGTAGACACACAAGAACTATGTCAAAGTTAACAAACACAACACCTTTGTGTGCATGTAGACACACAAGAACTATGTCAAGGTCAACAAACACAACACTTTTGTGTGCATGTAGACACACAAGAACTATGTCAAAGTTAACAAACACAACACCTTTGTGTGCATGTAGACACACAAGAACTATGTCAAAGTTAACAAACACAACACCTTTGTGTGCATGTAGACACACAAGAACTATGTCAAAGTTAACAAACACAACACTTTTGTGTGCATGTAGACACACAAGAACTATGTCAAGGTTAACAAACACAACACTTTTGTGTGCATGTAGACACACAAGAACTATGTCAAGGTCAACAAACACAACACCTTTGTGTGCATGTAGACACACAAGAACTATGTCAAAGTTAACAAACACAACACCTTTGTGTGCATGTAGACACACAAGAACTATGTCAAGGTTAACAAACACAACACCTTTGTGTGCATGTAGACACACAAGAACTATGTCAAAGTTAACAAACACAACACCTTTGTGTGCATGTAGACACACAAGAACTATGTCAAGGTTAACAAACACAACACTTTTGTGTGCACGTAGACACACAAGAACTATGTCAAGGTTAACAAACACAACACCTTTGTGTGCATGTAGACACACAAGAACTATGTCAAAGTTAACAAACACAACACCGTTGTGTGCACGTAGACACACAAGAACTATGTCAAAGTTAACAAACACAACACCTTTGTGTGCATGTAGACACACAAGAACTATGTCAAGGTTAACAAACACAACACTTTTGTGTGCATGTAGACACACAAGAACTATGTCAAGGTCCACAAACACAACACCTTTGTGTGCATGTAGACACACAAGAACTATGTCAAGGTTAACAAACACAACACCTTTGTGTGCATGTAGACACACAAGAACTATGTCAAGGTTAACAAACACAACACCTTTGTGTGCATGTAGACACACAAGAACTATGTCAAGGTTAACAAACACAACACTTTTGTGTGCATGTAGACACACAAGAACTATGTCAAGGTCAACAAACACAACACTTTTGTGTGCATGTAGACACACAAGAACTATGTCAAGGTCAACAAACACAACACCTTTGTGTGCATGTAGACACACAAGAACTATGTCAAGGTCAACAAACACAACACTTTTGTGTGCATGTAGACACACAAGAACTATGTCAAGGTCCACAAACACAACACCTTTGTGTGCATGTAGACACACATGAACTATGTCAAGGTCCACAAACACAACACCTTTGTGTGCATGTAGACACACAAGAACTATGTCAAAGTTAACAAACACAACACCGTTGTGTGCACGTAGACACACAAGAACTATGTCAAAGTTAACAAACACAACACCTTTGTGTGCATGTAGACACACAAGAACTATGTCAAGGTTAACAAACACAACACTTTTGTGTGCATGTAGACACACAAGAACTATGTCAAGGTCCACAAACACAACACCTTTGTGTGCATGTAGACACACAAGAACTATGTCAAGGTTAACAAACACAACACCTTTGTGTGCATGTAGACACACAAGAACTATGTCAAGGTTAACAAACACAACACCTTTGTGTGCATGTAGACACACAAGAACTATGTCAAGGTTAACAAACACAACACTTTTGTGTGCATGTAGACACACAAGAACTATGTCAAGGTCAACAAACACAACACTTTTGTGTGCATGTAGACACACAAGAACTATGTCAAGGTCAACAAACACAACACCTTTGTGTGCATGTAGACACACAAGAACTATGTCAAGGTCAACAAACACAACACTTTTGTGTGCATGTAGACACACAAGAACTATGTCAAGGTTAACAAACACAACACCTTTGTGTGCACGTAGACACACAAGAACTATGTCAAAGTTAACAAACACAACACCTTTGTGTGCATGTAGACACACAAGAACTATGTCAAGGTTAACAAACACAACACTTTTGTGTGCATGTAGACACACAAGAACTATGTCAAGGTTAACAAAAACAACACTTTTGTGTGCATGTAGATACACAAGAACTGTGTCAAGGTTAACAAACACAACACTTTTGTGTGAATGTAGACACACAAGAACTGTGTCAAGGTTAACAAACACAACACTTTTGTGTGCATGTAGACACACAAGAACTATGTCAAGGTTAACAAAAACAACACTTTTGTGTGCACGTAGACACACAAGAACTATGTCAAGGTTAACAAACACAACACCTTTGTGTGCATGTAGACACACAAGAACTATGTCAAGGTTAACAAACACAACACTTTTGTGTGAATGTAGACACACAAGAACTGTGTCAAGGTTAACAAACACAACACTTTTGTGTGCATGTAGACACACAAGAACTATGTCAAGGTTAACAAAAACAACACTTTTGTGTGCACGTAGACACACAAGAACTATGTCAAGGTTAACAAACACAACACCTTTGTGTGCATGTAGACACACAAGAACTATGTCAAGGTTAACAAAAACAACACCTTTGTGTGCATGTAGACACAAGAACTATGTCAAGGTCAACAAACACAACACTTTTGTGTGCATGTAGACACACAAGAACTATGTCAAAGTTAACAAACACAACACCTTTGTGTGCACGTAGACACACAAGAACTATGTCAAAGTTAACAAACACAACACTTTTGTGTGCATGTAGACACACAAGAACTATGTCAAAGTTAACAAACACAACACCTTTGTGTGCATGTAGACACACAAGAACTATGTCAAAGTTAACAAACACAACACCTTTGTGTGCATGTAGACACACAAGAACTATGTCAAGGTCAACAAACACAACACTTTTGTGTGCATGTAGACACACAAGAACTATGTCAAGGTCAACAAACACAACACTTTTGTGTGCATGTAGACACACAAGAACTATGTCAAAGTTAACAAACACAACACCTTTGTGTGCATGTAGACACACAAGAACTATGTCAAAGTTAACAAACACAACACCTTTGTGTGCATGTAGACACACAAGAACTATGTCAAAGTTAACAAACACAACACTTTTGTGTGCATGTAGACACACAAGAACTATGTCAAGGTTAACAAACACAACACTTTTGTGTGCATGTAGACACACAAGAACTATGTCAAGGTCAACAAACACAACACCTTTGTGTGCATGTAGACACACAAGAACTATGTCAAAGTTAACAAACACAACACCTTTGTGTGCATGTAGACACACAAGAACTATGTCAAGGTTAACAAACACAACACCTTTGTGTGCATGTAGACACACAAGAACTATGTCAAAGTTAACAAACACAACACCTTTGTGTGCATGTAGACACACAAGAACTATGTCAAGGTTAACAAACACAACACTTTTGTGTGCACGTAGACACACAAGAACTATGTCAAGGTTAACAAACACAACACCTTTGTGTGCATGTAGACACACAAGAACTATGTCAAAGTTAACAAACACAACACCTTTGTGTGCATGTAGACACACAAGAACTATGTCAAAGTTAACAAACACAACACCGTTGTGTGCACGTAGACACACAAGAACTATGTCAAAGTTAACAAACACAACACCTTTGTGTGCATGTAGACACACAAGAACTATGTCAAGGTTAACAAACACAACACTTTTGTGTGCATGTAGACACACAAGAACTATGTCAAGGTCCACAAACACAACACCTTTGTGTGCATGTAGACACACAAGAACTATGTCAAGGTTAACAAACACAACACCTTTGTGTGCATGTAGACACACAAGAACTATGTCAAGGTTAACAAACACAACACCTTTGTGTGCATGTAGACACACAAGAACTATGTCAAGGTTAACAAACACAACACTTTTGTGTGCATGTAGACACACAAGAACTATGTCAAGGTTAACAAACACAACACCTTTGTGTGCATGTAGACACACAAGAACTATGTCAAAGTTAACAAAGACAACACCTTTGTGTGCATGTAGACACACAAGAACTATGTCAAGGTTAACAAACACAACACCTTTGTGTGCATGTAGACACACAAGAACTATGTCAAGGTTAACAAAAACAACACTTTTGTGTGCATGTAGACACACAAGAACTATGTCAAGGTTAACAAACACAACACCTTTGTGTGCATGTAGACACACAAGAACTATGTCAAGGTCCACAAACACAACACCTTTGTGTGCATGTAGACACACAAGAACTATGTCAAAGTTAACAAACACAACACCTTTGTGTGCATGTAGACACACAAGAACTATGTCAAGGTTAACAAACACAACACCTTTGTGTGCATGTAGACACACAAGAACTATGTCAAAGTTAACAAACACAACACCTTTGTGTGCATGTAGACACACAAGAACTATGTCAAGGTTAACAAACACAACACCTTTGTGTGCATGTAGACACACAAGAACTATGTCAAAGTTAACAAACACAACACCGTTGTGTGCACGTAGACACACAAGAACTATGTCAAAGTTAACAAACACAACACCTTTGTGTGCATGTAGACACACAAGAACTATGTCAAGGTTAACAAACACAACACTTTTGTGTGCATGTAGACACACAAGAACTATGTCAAGGTCCACAAACACAACACCTTTGTGTGCATGTAGACACACAAGAACTATGTCAAGGTTAACAAACACAACACCTTTGTGTGCATGTAGACACACAAGAACTATGTGAAGGTTAACAAACACAACACCTTTGTGTGCATGTAGACACACAAGAACTATGTCAAGGTTAACAAACACAACACTTTTGTGTGCATGTAGACACACAAGAACTATGTCAAGGTCAACAAACACAACACTTTTGTGTGCATGTAGACACACAAGAACTATGTCAAGGTCAACAAACACAACACCTTTGTGTGCATGTAGACACACAAGAACTATGTCAAGGTCAACAAACACAACACTTTTGTGTGCATGTAGACACACAAGAACTATGTCAAGGTTAACAAACACAACACCTTTGTGTGCACGTAGACACACAAGAACTATGTCAAAGTTAACAAACACAACACCTTTGTGTGCATGTAGACACACAAGAACTATGTCAAGGTTAACAAACACAACACTTTTGTGTGCATGTAGACACACAAGAACTATGTCAAGGTTAACAAAAACAACACTTTTGTGTGCATGTAGATACACAAGAACTGTGTCAAGGTTAACAAACACAACACTTTTGTGTGCATGTAGACACACAAGAACTATGTCAAGGTTAACAAAAACAACACTTTTGTGTGCACGTAGACACACAAGAACTATGTCAAGGTTAACAAACACAACACTTTTGTGTGAATGTAGACACACAAGAACTGTGTCAAGGTTAACAAACACAACACTTTTGTGTGCATGTAGACACACAAGAACTATGTCAAGGTTAACAAAAACAACACTTTTGTGTGCACGTAGACACACAAGAACTATGTCAAGGTTAACAAACACAACACCTTTGTGTGCATGTAGACACACAAGAACTATGTCAAGGTTAACAAAAACAACACCTTTGTGTGCATGTAGACACAAGAACTATGTCAAGGTCAACAAACACAACACTTTTGTGTGCATGTAGACACACAAGAACTATGTCAAAGTTAACAAACACAACACCTTTGTGTGCATGTAGACACACAAGAACTATGTCAAGAATAACAAACACAACACCTTTGTGTGCATGTAGACACACAAGAACTATGTCAAGGTTAACAAAAACAACACTTTTGTGTGCACGTAGACACACAAGAACTATGTCAAGGTTAACAAACACAACACTTTTGTGTGCATGTAGACACACAAGAACTATGTCAAGGTTAACAAAAACAACACCTTTGTGTGCATGTAGACACACAAGAACTATGTCAAGGTCAACAAACACAACACTTTTGTGTGCATGTAGACACACAAGAACTATGTCAAGGTTAACAAACACAACACCTTTGTGTGCATGTAGACACACAAGAACTATGTCAAAGTTAACAAACACAACACCTTTGTGTGCATGTAGACACACAAGAACTATGTCAAAGTTAAAAAACACAACACCTTTGTGTGCATGTAGACACACAAGAACTATGTCAAAGTTAACAAACACAACACCTTTGTGTGCATGTAGACACACAAGAACTATGTCAAAGTTAACAAACACAACACTTTTGTGTGCATGTAGACACACAAGAACTATGTCAAAGTTAACAAACACAACACCTTTGTGTGCATGTAGACACACAAGAACTATGTCAAGGTCAACAAACACAACACTTTTGTGTGCATGTAGACACACAAGAACTATGTCAAAGTTAACAAACACAACACCTTTGTGTGCATGTAGACACACAAGAACTATGTCAAGGTCAACAAACACAACACCTTTGTGTGCATGTAGACACACAAGAACTATGTCAAAGTTAACAAACACAACACTTTTGTGTGCATGTAGACACACAAGAACTATGTCAAAGTTAACAAACACAACACCTTTGTGTGCATGTAGACACACAAGAACTATGTCAAAGTTAACAAACACAACACCTTTGTGTGCATGTAGACACACAAGAACTATGTCAAGGTCAACAAACACAACACTTTTGTGTGCATGTAGACACACAAGAACTATGTCAAAGTTAACAAACACAACACCTTTGTGTGCATGTAGACACACAAGAACTATGTCAAAGTTAACAAACACAACACCTTTGTGTGCATGTAGACACACAAGAACTATGTCAAAGTTAACAAACACAACACTTTTGTGTGCATGTAGACACACAAGAACTATGTCAAGGTTAACAAACACAACACTTTTGTGTGCATGTAGACACACAAGAACTATGTCAAGGTCAACAAACACAACACCTTTGTGTGCATGTAGACACACAAGAACTATGTCAAAGTTAACAAACACAACACCTTTGTGTGCATGTAGACACACAAGAACTATGTCAAGGTTAACAAACACAACACCTTTGTGTGCATGTAGACACACAAGAACTATGTCAAAGTTAACAAACACAACACCTTTGTGTGCATGTAGACACACAAGAACTATGTCAAGGTTAACAAACACAACACTTTTGTGTGCACGTAGACACACAAGAACTATGTCAAGGTTAACAAACACAACACCTTTGTGTGCATGTAGACACACAAGAACTATGTCAAAGTTAACAAACACAACACCTTTGTGTGCATGTAGACACACAAGAACTATGTCAAAGTTAACAAACACAACACCGTTGTGTGCACGTAGACACACAAGAACTATGTCAAAGTTAACAAACACAACACCTTTGTGTGCATGTAGACACACAAGAACTATGTCAAGGTTAACAAACACAACACTTTTGTGTGCATGTAGACACACAAGAACTATGTCAAGGTCCACAAACACAACACCTTTGTGTGCATGTAGACACACAAGAACTATGTCAAGGTTAACAAACACAACACCTTTGTGTGCATGTAGACACACAAGAACTATGTCAAGGTTAACAAACACAACACCTTTGTGTGCATGTAGACACACAAGAACTATGTCAAGGTTAACAAACACAACACTTTTGTGTGCATGTAGACACACAAGAACTATGTCAAGGTTAACAAACACAACACCTTTGTGTGCATGTAGACACACAAGAACTATGTCAAAGTTAACAAACACAACACCTTTGTGTGCATGTAGACACACAAGAACTATGTCAAGGTTAACAAACACAACACCTTTGTGTGCATGTAGACACACAAGAACTATGTCAAGGTTAACAAACACAACACTTTTGTGTGCATGTAGACACACAAGAACTATGTCAAGGTTAACAAACACAACACCTTTGTGTGCATGTAGACACACAAGAACTATGTCAAAGTTAACAAACACAACACCTTTGTGTGCATGTAGACACACAAGAACTATGTCAAGGTTAACAAACACAACACCTTTGTGTGCATGTAGACACACAAGAACTATGTCAAAGTTAACAAACACAACACCGTTGTGTGCACGTAGACACACAAGAACTATGTCAAAGTTAACAAACACAACACCTTTGTGTGCATGTAGACACACAAGAACTGTGTCAAGGTTAACAAACACAACACTTTTGTGTGCATGTAGACACACAAGAACTATGTCAAAGTTAACAAACACAACACCTTTGTGTGCATGTAGACACACAAGAACTATGTCAAAGTTAACAAACACAACACCTTTGTGTGCATGTAGACACACAAGAACTATGTCAAAGTTAACAAACACAACACTTTTGTGTGCATGTAGACACACAAGAACTATGTCAAGGTTAACAAACACAACACTTTTGTGTGCATGTAGACACACAAGAACTATGTCAAGGTCAACAAACACAACACCTTTGTGTGCATGTAGACACACAAGAACTATGTCAAAGTTAACAAACACAACACCTTTGTGTGCATGTAGACACACAAGAACTATGTCAAGGTTAACAAACACAACACCTTTGTGTGCATGTAGACACACAAGAACTATGTCAAAGTTAACAAACACAACACCTTTGTGTGCATGTAGACACACAAGAACTATGTCAAGGTTAACAAACACAACACTTTTGTGTGCACGTAGACACACAAGAACTATGTCAAGGTTAACAAACACAACACCTTTGTGTGCATGTAGACACACAAGAACTATGTCAAAGTTAACAAACACAACACCTTTGTGTGCATGTAGACACACAAGAACTATGTCAAAGTTAACAAACACAACACCGTTGTTTGCACGTAGACACACAAGAACTATGTCAAAGTTAACAAACACAACACCTTTGTGTGCATGTAGACACACAAGAACTATGTCAAGGTTAACAAACACAACACTTTTGTGTGCATGTAGACACACAAGAACTATGTCAAGGTCCACAAACACAACACCTTTGTGTGCATGTAGACACACAAGAACTATGTCAAGGTTAACAAACACAACACCTTTGTGTGCATGTAGACACACAAGAACTATGTCAAGGTTAACAAACACAACACCTTTGTGTGCATGTAGACACACAAGAACTATGTCAAGGTTAACAAACACAACACTTTTGTGTGCATGTAGACACACAAGAACTATGTCAAGGTTAACAAACACAACACCTTTGTGTGCATGTAGACACACAAGAACTATGTCAAAGTTAACAAACACAACACCTTTGTGTGCATGTAGACACACAAGAACTATGTCAAGGTTAACAAACACAACACCTTTGTGTGCATGTAGACACACAAGAACTATGTCAAGGTTAACAAACACAACACTTTTGTGTGCATGTAGACACACAAGAACTATGTCAAGGTTAACAAACACAACACCTTTGTGTGCATGTAGACACACAAGAACTATGTCAAAGTTAACAAACACAACACCTTTGTGTGCATGTAGACACACAAGAACTATGTCAAGGTTAACAAACACAACACCTTTGTGTGCATGTAGACACACAAGAACTATGTCAAAGTTAACAAACACAACACCGTTGTGTGCACGTAGACACACAAGAACTATGTCAAAGTTAACAAACACAACACCTTTGTGTGCATGTAGACACACAAGAACTATGTCAAGGTTAACAAACACAACACTTTTGTGTGCATGTAGACACACAAGAACTATGTCAAGGTCCACAAACACAACACCTTTGTGTGCATGTAGACACACAAGAACTATGTCAAGGTTAACAAACACAACACCTTTGTGTGCATGTAGACACACAAGAACTATGTCAAGGTTAACAAACACAACACTTTTGTGTGCATGTAGACACACAAGAACTATGTCAAAGTTAACAAACACAACACTTTTGTGTGCATGTAGACACACAAGAACTATGTCAAAGTTAACAAACACAACACTTTTGTGTGCATGTAGACACACAAGAACTATGTCAAGGTCCACAAACACAACACCTTTGTGTGCATGTAGACACACAAGAACTATGTCAAGGTTAACAAACACAACACCTTTGTGTGCATGTAGACACACAAGAACTATTCCAAAGTTAACAAACACAACACTTTTGTGTGCATGTAGACACACAAGAACTATGTCAAGGTCAACAAACACAACACCTTTGTGTGCATGTAGACACACAAGAACTATGTCAAGGTTAACAAACACAACACTTTTGTGTGCATGTAGACACACAAGAACTATGTCAAGGTCCACAAACACAACACCTTTGTGTGCATGTAGACACACAAGAACTATGTCAAGGTTAACAAACACAACACCTTTGTGTGCATGTAGACACACAAGAACTATGTCAAGGTTAACAAACACAACACCTTTGTGTGCATGTAGACACACAAGAACTATGTCAAGGTTAACAAACACAACACTTTTGTGTGCACGTAGACACACAAGAACTATGTCAAAGTTAACAAACACAACACCTTTGTGTGCATGTAGACACACAAGAACTATGTCAAGGTTAACAAACACAACTAACACAGAGTTGTGCAGTTGTGGTGTTGCCGTGTTTAATCTTATTACAGCAAAGCATCATGGGAGCACAATTCATCAGATAAGCTTCTTTCTTTCTCCTCACGCTGCAGCAACATTTGAATATTTCTACACTGAGACAAAATCCTTCCATCGCCCACAACGAGCACATCACCCCCCCCCCTCCTCCGCACTAACACACAAACAACACACCACACAACACAACACAACACAAAACAGCATCAGACAACACAACAGGACTAAACACAACACAATTAAAACAAAACGACAACAAATACTAAATCCCTCCAAATAACGATATAAAACAACTTCTGAGCCATGTGTTCATTATTCAAATATTTATTATTTTTATACGTAAAAATATTAAAATAATTATTATAATAATATAGTTAATATAATTACATATTATAGTATTATTATATTGGTTATTATATATTTAACATTATTATATATTATTAGTAGTTATTATCATTATACATCATGTTATTAGTATATTTATTATATATATATATATATACATTACATACTTATTAATAAAGGTTAATAATAAAAATATTTACCATCATGTATTATATTATTATATATAATAACATTTAACAAACTTTTATTTATTTATAAATAAATAAATATTTATTATTAATATGTATTATACTATTATATATGTGATATCATTATATATTATAATATTCATATGTGTGCTATTATATTGTATTACTAGTATATTTAATATGATTATTTATTATATTATTAGTATATTTATTATTATTATATTTTATATTATTAGTATATTTAATATGATCAGACACTATATTATTAGTATATTTAATATAATATATAATAATATTAAATATACTAATAATGTATAATAATTTTATTATAATACATAACACATAAAATAATATTATAATATATAATATATATATATATATATATATATATATATATATATATATATATATATATATATATATATATATATGCATATATATATATATATGTATATATATATATATAGGGACGGTGTGGCGCAGTGGTAGAGTGGCCGTGCACAACCCGAGGGTCCCTGGTTCAATCCCCACCTAGTACCAACCTAGTCACACCTGTTGTGACACTTCACCCTTGCTCCTGATGGGTGCAGGTTAGCACCTTGCATGTGTAAGTAGTGTCAAAGCGCTTTGAGTACCTTGAAGGTAGAAACGCGCTATACAAGTACAACCCATTTATCATTTATTTATTTGATATTACTGTATAGTATATAATAATTACATTATGGGTATATTTAACATTATTTTATAACATATTAAATATACTAATAATATATATAATATATAATTTAATATATAATAATATTAAATATACTTTGATTTATTTACTTAAATGTATTTATTATATTATATATTTATTATTACTTATGTAATATTTGTATATATTATATTTTTAGTATATTTAACAATCAATCGATCAATGTTTATTTGTATAGCCCTAAATAATCAGTGTCTCAAAGGGCTGCACAAACCACAACATTTTCGGTAGGGCCCACATAAGGGCAAGGAAAAACTCACCCTAGTGGGACGCCGACCATGATGACTATGAGAAACCTTGGAGAGGACTGCATATGTGGGCAACCCCCGCCATCACAATTAGTTATTAATGACATTTAATTATTCATTAAAATTAGTCATTAATGACATTTAGTTATTAATTACAATTAATAATTATTTACAATTAGTTATTAATGACATTTAGTTATTTATTACAATTAATAATTATTTACAATTAGTTATTAATGAAATTTAGTTATTAATCATTGTAATATAATAATTACATTTAGTTGATTAATTATATTTACTTTTTATCACAATTAGCTATTAATTACAATGCCTTATTAATGACATTCAGTTATTTACAATTAGTTATTAAATACAATTACTTATCAATGACATTTAGATATCCATCACAATTAGTTATTAATTACAATTAGTTATTAATGACATTTACTTATTAATGACATTTAGTTAATTATTATAATCAGTTAATAATTCTATCTAGTTATTAATGATAAGTTATTATCACCATGAATAATTAATACAATTAGTTATTAATGACATTTTGTTATAAATGATTGTTAGTTAATAAATACATCTAGTTATTAATGATATTTACTTTTACCACAATTAGTCATTAATTACAATGACTTATTAATTAAAATTCGTTTTTAATGACATTAAGATATTCATCACAATTAGTTATTAATACAATAAGTCATTGATTACAATTAGTTATTAATGAAATTTAGTTATTGATTAAAATGAGTTATTAGATGCAATTAGTTATTCATTATAATGAGGTAATAATGATATTTAGTATCACAATTATTTATCAATGATAATTAGTTATGAATGACATTTAACTATTAATTACAATTAGTTATTCATTACAAGTAGTTAATGACTTTTAGTTTTTAATTACAATGAGTTAATAATTACATCTAATTCTAAATGATATTAAGTTATTATCACAATTAATAATTAATTACAATTAATTAGTAATGACATGTAGTTATTATTTATAATGAGTTACTAATGACTTATAGTTATTAATGATATTTAAATTTGATCACAATTAGTTATTAATTACAATTAGTTATTTATGACATCCATCCATCTATTTTCTACCACTTATTCCCTTTAGGGTTGCAGGGGGCGCTGGTGCCTATCTCAGCAACAATCAGGTGGAAGGCGGGGTACACCCTGGACAAATCACCACCTCGATCATCTTAGGACCAACACAGATAGACAGACAACATTCACACACTAGTGTTGCCAATCAACCTATCCCCAGGTGCATGTCTTTGGAGGTGGGAGGGGCCTATCCCCAGGTGCATGTCTTTGGAGGTGGGAGGGGCCTATCCCCAGGTGCATGTCTTTGGAGGTGGGAGGGGCCTATCCCCAGGTGCATGTCTTTGGAGGTGGGAGGGGCCTATCCCCAGGTGCATGTCTTTGGAAGTATGAGGAAGCCGTAGAACCCGGAGTAGAACCCACGCAGTCACGGGGAGAACATGCAAACTCCACACAGAAAGATCCCGAGCCCGGGATTGAACCCAGGACTACAGGACCTTGGTATTGTGAGGCAGACGCACTAACCCCTCTGCCACCGTGAAGCCCTATTTATGACATTTAGGTCAATAATATCTAAAAATACAATTACTTATCAATCCAATGAGTTATAAATGACATTGAGCTATTGATCACAAAGAGTTATTAATTAGAATGAGTCATTAATGGCAGTCAGTAGGTCAGTGAAGGGCTAAGAAGAAGAATTAAAAGTTCATTAAGAGAGAATGAAAGTAAAGTTTTAATTAGTGTTAGTGAAAAATCAATGTGACATACATCACTTCTTATATTGATCTGACCTTATTATTGATTATTGATATGACCCTCTTACTGAATATTAATCCGACTATTATTGATTATTGATCTGACCTCATTATGATTATTGACCCGACCTTATTATTGATTATTGATCCAACCTCATTATTGATCCGACCTTATTATCGATTATTGATCGGACCTTTACAATTTGGAACTGCCATCAAATATGACGACTTCATTCTTCTGAATGTTTGAGGAAGTGCCCTTGAGCAAGAAAGAGCACGAAGACATAGCGATCAGCCGGAGCTGGTCTTGCCTGTCCTTCCACGGCCCGCCGGCAGGTGGCGACTCTCTTCTTCGGCTGAGGGGAGGAGGATGCCAGCTGGGCCGGAGAGAGAGAGAGAGAGAGAGAGAGAGAGAGAGAGAGAGAGAGCGTTAAAAGGGCAGATGGTGACCGCGGGAAAGTGAGGAGCCAAGCGAGGAGCTCACCATCAGCACACAGGAGGAGAGAGGAGAGAAGAGAGAGGAGTCCTGCTTACACATCCGCTTCTTCTCGGCGCCACAGGAGGAGAAGAAGAAGAAGAAGAAGAAGCGGGAAGAGGAGCAGAAGAAGAAGAAGCGGGAAGAGGAGAAGAAGAAAAAGAAGAAGAAGAAGAAGGTGGGAGTTTGACAGAAGGTTATTTTGGTGACGTTGACGAAGAAAGAGAAAAGGTTTTGGTGAGCTGAAGGAGAAAAAGAGGGAAAGAAGAAGAGAAATCCCAAGTTAAAAAAGACGATAGTGTCAACTCCACAAAGTGTGGCGACTGGCGAGCAACCAATGGCGTGCTACTACATCGTCATAAGCTCCACCCACCTGCGTGACGGACAGCTCAGGAACATCAAAGGAGTTTTCCGAGGACCAATAGGAGAAGGCCGCCCTAAAAATACTGTAAGTACTGATCACAATATCTACTTCTCAAAATACTGTAAGTACTGATCACAATATCTACTTCTCAAAATACTGTAAGTACTGATCACAATATCTACTTCTCAAAATACTGTAAGTACTGATCACAATATCTACTTCTCAAAATACTGTAAGTACTGATCACAATATCTACTTCTCAAAATACTGTAAGTACTGATCACAATATCTACTTCTCAAAATACTGTAAGTACTGATCACAATATCTACTTCTCAAAATACTGTAAGTACTGATCACAATATCTACTTCTCAAAATACTGTAAGTACTGATCACAATATCTACTTCTCAAAATACTGTAAGTACTGATCACAATATCTACTTCTCAAAATACTCCAAGTACTGATCACAATATCTACTTCTCAAAATACTGTAAGTACTGATCACAATATCTACTTCTCAAAATACTGTAAGTACTGATCACAATATCTACTTCTCAAAATACTGTAAGTACTGATCACAATATCTACTTCTCAAAATACTGTAAGTACTGATCACAATATCTACTTCTCAAAATACTCCAAGTACTGATCACAATATCTACTTCTCAAAATACTCCAAGTACTGATCACAATATCTACTTCTCAAAATACTCCAAGTACTGATCACAATATCTACTTCTCAAAATACTGTAAGTACTGATCACAATATCTACTTCTCAAAATACTCCAAGTACTGATCACAATATCTACTTCTCAAAATACTGTAAGTACTGATCACAATATCTACTTCTCAAAATACTGTAAGTACTGATCACAATATCTACTTCTCAAAATACTGTAAGTACTGATCACAATATCTACTTCTCAAAATACTGTAAGTACTGATCACAATATCTACTTCTCAAAATACTCCAAGTACTGATCACAATATCTACTTCTCAAAATACTGTAAGTACTGATCACAATATCTACTTCTCAAAATACTGTAAGTACTGATCACAATATCTACTTCTCAAAATACTGTAAGTACTGATCACAATATCTACTTCTCAAAATACTGTAAGTACTGATCACAATATCTACTTCTCAAAATACTGTAAGTACTGATCACAATATCTACTTCTCAAAATACTGTAAGTACTGATCACAATATCTACTTCTCAAAATACTGTAAGTACTGATCACAATATCTACTTCTCAAAATACTCCAAGTACTGATCACAATATCTACTTCTCAAAATACTCCAAGTACTGATCACAATATCTACTTCTCAAAATACTGTAAGTACTGATCACAATATCTACTTCTCAAAATACTGTAAGTACTGATCACAATATCTACTTCTCAAAATACTGTAAGTACTGATCACAATATCTACTTCTCAAAATACTGTAAGTACTGATCACAATATCTACTTCTCAAAATACTGTAAGTACTGATCACAATATCTACTTCTCAAAATACTCCAAGTACTGATCACAATATCTACTTCTCAAAATACTGTAAGTACTGATCACAATATCTACTTCTCAAAATACTGTAAGTACTGATCACAATATCTACTTCTCAAAATACTGTAAGTACTGATCACAATATCTACTTCTCAAAATACTGTAAGTACTGATCACAATATCTACTTCTCAAAATACTGTAAGTACTGATCACAATATCTACTTCTCAAAATACTCCAAGTACTGATCACAATATCTACTTCTCAAAATACTCCAAGTACTGATCACAATATCTACTTCTCAAAATACTGTAAGTACTGATCACAATATCTACTTCTCAAAATACTGTAAGTACTGATCACAATATCTACTTCTCAAAATACTGTAAGTACTGATCACAATATCTACTTCTCAAAATACTGTAAGTACTGATCACAATATCTACTTCTCAAAATACTGTAAGTACTGATCACAATATCTACTTCTCAAAATACTGTAAGTACTGATCACAATATCTACTTCTCAAAATACTCCAAGTACTGATCACAATATCTACTTCTCAAAATACTGTAAGTACTGATCACAATATCTACTTCTCAAAATACTGTAAGTACTGATCACAATATCTACTTCTCAAAATACTGTAAGTACTGATCACAATATCTACTTCTCAAAATACTGTAAGTACTGATCACAATATCTACTTCTCAAAATACTCCAAGTACTGATCACAATATCTACTTCTCAAAATACTCCAAGTACTGATCACAATATCTACTTCTCAAAATACTCCAAGTACTGATCACAATATCTACTTCTCAAAATACTGTAAGTACTGATCACAATATCTACTTCTCAAAATACTCCAAGTACTGATCACAATATCTACTTCTCAAAATACTGTAAGTACTGATCACAATATCTACTTCTCAAAATACTGTAAGTACTGATCACAATATCTACTTCTCAAAATACTCCAAGTACTGATCACAATATCTACTTCTCAAAATACTCCAAGTACTGATCACAATATCTACTTCTCAAAATACTCCAAGTACTGATCACAATATCTACTTCTCAAAATACTGTAAGTACTGATCACAATATCTACTTCTCAAAATACTCCAAGTACTGATCACAATATCTACTTCTCAAAATACTGTAAGTACTGATCACAATATCTACTTCTCAAAATACTGTAAGTACTGATCACAATATCTACTTCTCAAAATACTCCAAGTACTGATCACAATATCTACTTCTCAAAATACTCCAAGTACTGATCACAATATCTACTTCTCAAAATACTCCAAGTACTGATCACAATATCTACTTCTCAAAATACTGTAAGTACTGATCACAATATCTACTTCTCAAAATACTGTAAGTACTGATCACAATATCTACTTCTCAAAATACTCCAAGTACTGATCACAATATCTACTTCTCAAAATACTCCAAGTACTGATCACAATATCTACTTCTCAAAATACTCCAAGTACTGATCACAATATCTACTTCTCAAAATACTCCAAGTACTGATCACAATATCTACTTCTCAAAATACTGTAAGTACTGATCACAATATCTACTTCTCAAAATACTCCAAGTACTGATCACAATATCTACTTCTCAAAATACTGTAAGTACTGATCACAATATCTACTTCTCAAAATACTCCAAGTACTGATCACAATATCTACTTCTCAAAATACTGTAAGTACTGATCACAATATCTACTTCTCAAAATACTGTAAGTACTGATCACAATATCTACTTCTCAAAATACTGTAAGTACTGATCACAATATCTACTTCTCAAAATACTGTAAGTACTGATCACAATATCTACTTCTCAAAATACTCCAAGTACTGATCACAATATCTACTTCTCAAAATACTCCAAGTACTGATCACAATATCTACTTCTCAAAATACTCCAAGTACTGATCACAATATCTACTTCTCAAAATACTCCAAGTACTGATCACAATATCTACTTCTCAAAATACTGTAAGTACTGATCACAATATCTACTTCTCAAAATACTCCAAGTACTGATCACAATATCTACTTCTCAAAATACTGTAAGTACTGATCACAATATCTACTTCTCAAAATACTGTAAGTACTGATCACAATATCTACTTGTCAAAATACTCCAAGTCTTTGTCAAAATACTGTAAGTACTTATTCAAATACTGTAAATACTGGTCAAAATACTGTAGGTACTTGTCAATATACTCCAAGTACTTGTCATAATACTATAAGTGCTTGTCAAAACACTGTAAGTACCTGTCAAAATACTCTAAATACTGGTCAAAATACTGTAAGTACTGGTCAATATACTCCAAGTACTTGTCAAAATACTATAAGTGCTTGTCAAAACACTGTAAGTACCTGTCAAAATACTCTAAATACTGGTCAAAATACTGTAAGTACTGGTCAATATACTCCAAGTACTTGTCAAAATACTATAAGTGCTTGTCAAAACACTGTAAGTACCTGTCAAAATACTCTAAATACTGGTCAAAATACTGTAAGTACTGGTCAATATACTCCAAGTACTTGTCAAAATACTATAAGTGCTTGTCAAAACACTGTAAGTACCTGTCAAAATACTCTAAATACTGGTCAAAATACTGTAAGTACTGGTCAATATACTCCAAGTACTTGTCAAAATACTATAAGTGCTTGTCAAAACACTGTAAGTACCTGTCAAAATACTCTAAATACTGGTCAAAATACTGTAGGTACTTGTCAAAATACTGTAAGTACTGTACTAGTCAAAATATCGTAAGTACTTGTCAAAATACTGTAAGTGCTTGTAAAAGTACTGTAAGTACTTATAAAAATACAATAAGTATTAGTAAAATACTGTAACTGCTCGTAAAAGTACTGGAAGTACATATAAAAATACGGTAAGTAGTTGTCAAAATACTGTAAGTACTTGGATGGACTCCACAAGTACATAAATACATAACTTCTGCAAACATGTGTGCGTGCGTGTGTGTGTGTGTGTGTGTGTGCGTGTGTGTGTGTGCGTGTGTGTGTGTGTGTGTGTGTGTGTGCGTGTGTATGCGTGCATATGTGCGTTTGTCTCTGTGTTTATGCAACTGTGTTTGTGTGTGTGTGTGTGTGTGTCTGTGTTTGTATCTTTGTGTATAGGTGTGTGTGTGTGTTTATGTGTGTATGTAAATGTGTGTGTGTGTTCACATATATGTGTTTGTCTGTGCTGGTGTAACTGTGTGTTTGTGTGTGTGTCTGTGTATAGGTGTGTATGTGTGTATTTGTGAGTGTGTAAATAACTGTGTGTGTGTGTTCGCATGTGTTGGTGTAACTGTGTGTTTGCATGTGTGCGTTTGTCTGTGGATGTGTAACTGTGTGTGTGTGTGTGTGTGTGTGTGTGTGTGCGTGTGTATGCGTGCATATGTGCGTTTGTCTCTGTGTTTATGCAACTGTGTTTGTGTGTGTGTGTCTGTGTTTGTATCTTTGTGTATAGGTGTGTGTGTGTGTTTATGTGTGTATGTAAATGTGTGTGTGTGTTCACATATATGTGTTTGTCTGTGCTGGTGTAACTGTGTGTTTGTGTGTGTGTCTGTGTATAGGTGTGTATGTGTGTATTTGTGAGTGTGTAAATAACTGTGTGTGTGTGTTCGCATGTGTTGGTGTAACTGTGTGTTTGCATGTGTGCGTTTGTCTGTGGATGTGTAACTGTGTGTTTGTGTGTGTGTGTGAGTTTTTGTGAGAGTGTATATCACAGTGTGTTTGTTTGTGTATGTATGTAACTGTGTTTTTCTGCAAATGTGTGTGTGTGTTTGTGTATGGGGTGTGTATATGCGTGTGTGTTTGTCTGTGTGTATGTAACTGTGTGTTTGTGTGTCTTGGTGTATAAGTGTGTGTGTGTGTGTTTGTGTGTGTGTGTGTGTTTGAAGTCAAGAAGTGTTTAAGTGTAAATCAGCGTCACTTAGCTCCTCCCCCTCCCTTAATTGTTAGCTGTTGAATTAATTTATTCATTTCCATTTGCTTGATTGACTTTAGGCTGATGAGGCAGATGGGGGAAGGACCACACACACACACACACACACACACACACACACACACACACGCACACACACGCACACACACACACACACACACACACACACGCGCACACACACACACACACACAAACACTTCCTGGTCCTGATGTTTGTCTTTCAATGGTTATGTCCATGTGTTTATATCATATATATATATATTACATCATATATACTATATAATATATCATCTTTCTTACATCTTATATACTATATCATATATCATACATATTACATCATATTAAATATATCATATATTATGTATATTACATCATATACACTCTATAATATATCATGTATATTACATCATATATACTAGATCATATATCATCTTCATGACATCATAAACAATATACTATATGACATATATGAGACCATCGATACTATAAAAAAGAGGACAAAACAGTTCCAATCCCAGCAAGTTGTGATATCAGTGGTTGCGATACGGGGTGAAAAAAGAAAAGAAATGTAATCAGAGTACTTTTCTCTGCGGGGACATTTTTGTGGTCTCTATCACCACGGCTAACACGGGTTAAAAGTAGCATGTACAATTATTGTAATATCTTGAATACACGCCATCATAATTCATGTTTGGGACATTTAGCAGGAGACAACATGAGGACAAATAAGATCAAAAAAAGATCAAAAATACTATTTTATTGATTTGTGTTTGGAAGTAAGACTTCAAAGCAGGGACTAAAATTCAAAATAAAAGTAGGTGGCAGAACAAAAAAGTGCACTCAAAGGGAGTGCATCAAAAATACCACACAGACAAAACTACAAGTCGGGATAAATGATCCGTCTGAACAACCAGATTGAGACACCGAGTCGGACTCAGCGACTGGAAGATCTCCTTCGCAGGAGTGTGTGTGCGTGCGGGTGTCTCCATGTGTGTGTGTGTGTGTGTGTGTGTCTGTGTGTGTTGTGTGTGTGTGTGTGCATGTGTCTCTGTGTGTGTGTGTGTGTGTGTGTGTTGTGTGTGTGTGTGTGTCTGTGTGTGTGTGTGTGTGTGTGTCAATCAATCAATCAATGTTTACTTATATAGCCCTAAATCACTAGTGTCTCAAAGGGCTGCACAAACCACCACGACATCCTCGGTAGGAAAACTCACACCCAGTGGGACATTGGTGACAATAATGACCCAGTGGGACGTCGGTGACAATGATGACTATGAGAACCTTAGAGAGGAGGAAAGCAATGGATGTCGAGCGGGTCTAACATGATACTGTGAAAGTTCAATCCACAATGGATACAACACAGTCGCGAGAGTCCAGTCCAAAGAGGATCCAAGACACAGCAGCGAGAGTCCCGTTCACAGCGGAGCCAGCAGGAAACCATCCCAAGCGTAGGCGGACCAGCAGCGCAGAGATGTCCCCAGCCGATACACAGGCGAGCAGTACATGGCCACCGGATCGGACCGGACCCCCTCCACACGGGAGAGTGGGACATAGAAGAAAAAGAAAAGAAACGGCAGATCAACTGGTCTAAAAAGGGAGTCTATTTAAAGGCTAGAGTATACAAATGAGTTTTAAGGTGAGACTTAATGCTTCTACTGAGGTGGCATCGCGAACTGTTACCGGGAGGGCATTCCAGAGTACTGGAGCCCGAACGGAAAATGCTCTATAGCCCGCAGACTTTTTTTGGGCTTTGGGAATCACTAATAAGCCGGAGTCCTTTGAACGCAGATTTCTTGCCGGGACATATGGTACAATACAATCGGCAAGATAAGATGGAGCTAGACCGTGTAGTATTTTATACGTAAGTAGTAAAACCTTAAAGTCACATCTTAAGTGCACAGGAAGCCAGTGCAGGTGAGCCAGTACAGGCGTAATGTGATCAAACTTTCTTGTTCTTGTCAAAAGTCTAGCAGCCGCATTTTGTACCAACTGTAATCTTTTAATGCTAGACATGGGGAGACCCGAAAATAATACGTTACAGTAGTCGAGGCGAGACGTAACAAACGCATGGATAATGATCTCAGCGTCTTTAGTGGACAGAATGGAGCGAATTTTAGCGATATTACGGAGATGAAAGAAGGCCGTTTTAGTAACGCTTTTAATGTGTGCCTCAAAGGAGAGAGTTGGGTCGAAGATAATACCCAGATTCTTTACCGTGTCGCCTTGTTTAATTGTTTGGTTGTCAAATGTTAGAGTTGTATTATTAAATAGAGTTCGGTGTCTAGCAGGACCGATAATCAGCATTTCCGTTTTTTTGGCGTTGAGTTGCAAAAAGTTAGCGGACATCCATTGTTTAATTTCATTAAGACACGCCTCCAGCTGACTACAATCCGGCGTGTTGGTCAGCTTTAGGGGCATGTAGAGTTGGGTGTCATCAGCATAACAGTGAAAGCTAATACCGTATTTGCGTATGACGTCACCTAGCGGCAGCATGTAGATGCTGAAGAGTGCAGGGCCAAGGACCGAACCCTGGGGAACTCCACACGTTACCTTAACGTAGTCCGAGGTCACATTGTTATGGGAGACACACTGCATCCTATCAGTAAGATAAGAGTTAAACCAAGACAGGGCTAAGTCTGACATACCAATTCGTGTTTTGATACGTTCTAATAAAATATTATGATCGACGGTATCGAAAGCAGCGCTAAGATCGAGGAGCAGCAACATAGATGACGCATCAGAATCCATCGTTAGCAATAGATCATTAGTCATTTTTGCGAGGGCTGTCTCCGTGGAGTGATTTGCCCTGAAACCGGATTGAAAGGTTTCACATAGATTGTTAGACGCTAAGTGTTCATTTAACTGCTCCGCAACAATTTTTTCAAGGATTTTTGAAATAAAGGGAAGGTGAGACACCGGTCGGTAGTTTACCATGAGGTCAGGATCGAGGTTAGGTCTTTTAAGAAGAGGATGAATAACCGCTTTTTTGAATGCAACGGGAACAGTGCCCGAAGAGAGTGATAAGTTTATAATATTTAGCACTGATGGACCTAATAATACAAAGAGCTCCTTGATCAGTTTCCCAGGAAGAGGGTCAAGTAAACATGTTGTCTGTTTTAGTGTCTCTGTGTGAGTGTGTGTGTGTGTGTGCATGTGTCTCTGTGTGTGTGTGCGTGCGTGTGTCTCCATGTGTGTGTGTGTGTGTGTGTGTGTGTGTGTCTCTGTGTGAGTGTGTGTGTTGTGTGTGTGTGTGTGCATGTGTCTCTGTGTGTGTGTGTGTGTGTGTTGTGTTGTGTGTGTGTGTGTGTCTGTGTGTGTGTGTGTGTGTCTCTGTGTGTGTGTGTGTGTGTGTTGTGTTGTGTGTGTGTCTGTGTGTGTGTCTGTGTGTGTGTGTGTGCGTGCGTGTGTCTCCGTGTGTGTGTGAGTGTGTGCGTGCGTGTGTCTCTGTGTGTGTGTGTGTGTGTGTGTTGTGTTTTGTGTGTGTGTGTGTGTGTGCGTGTGTCTCTGTGGGTGTGTGTGTGTGTCTCCGTGTGTGTGTACGTGTGTCTCTGTGTGTGTTGTGTGTGAGTGTGTGTGTGTGTTGTGTGTGTGTGAGTGTGTGCGTGTGTCTCTGTGTGTGTGTGTGTGTGTGTGTGTGTGTGTTGGCATCCATTTTAAAAAAATATGAATGATGCAACTATTGTATTATTCATCATATAATGTCATCTTTTTCCATTTTTGAGAAAAAAGTATAAACAATTGTACAATTAGTACTTTCCTCAGGTGAGGTTTATTATATTTGTTGTTTATTGCATGTGTTCTGTAAATGACAAAACGTTTGTTCAAAATACTTCAAATATAATTCAAATATACTTCATATACTATTAATTGATTTATAGAAATGTGGCAATGTGCCCTCAATATACTTGATGTACTTTTCAATGTACATTATACACTACTAACTACACTTTATACACTATTAAATATACTATTCAATTTACTTCAATAAACTGTTCAGTACACTTTGTGCTATTAAATATACTTTATATACTATCAAATATACTACTAAATACACTATATATACTAATAATATACTGTACTTATTAGATATGCTAATATACTATAAATATACATAAGATTCTATCAATTATACTCAAATATGATATTATTTTACGTATATACTATTAAATATACTGTTAGATATACTTTATATATTATCAAATATACTTAAATATACCATTAAATATGTTTTAGATATTGTTAAATATACTTAAATGTACTACCAAATATACTTTATATACAAGTACATTTATTTAAACGTACTAATACTTCTACTCAAATATAATTTATATGATATTATTTTACGTATATACTATTAAATATACTGTTAGATATACTTTATATATTATCAAATATACTTAAATATACCATTAAATATGTTTTAGATATTGTTAAATATACTTAAATGTACTACCAAATATACTTTATATACAATTACATTTATTTAAACGTACTAATACTTCTACTCAAATATAATTTATATGATATTAAATATATTTAGATATACCATCAAATATACTTTATATATTATTAAATATATTTAAATATACTAGTAGATATAATTTAGATATGATCAAATATACTTAAATATACTATTAAATATACAATATATAATATTAAATATACTTCATTATATTCTATCAAATAAACTTGATATACTATAAAATATACTTAAATATACTATATATACTATTAAGTATATTTAAATATACTTTATATACTTAAATTACTATCAAATATACTTCATATACTATTAAATATACTTAAATATATTTTTTTACTATAAAATACTTAATGTACTATCAAATATACCTAAATATACTTGACATACTATTAAATCAACTTAAATATACAATGAAAAACACTTAAAGACACTGGGAAATGTACTGAAGTCTACATAAACGTTGTATACTATTAATATGTACTTTATGGAGGACATGAAAAGGTCTGTCTGCTGACCTCCATCCCATAATGACAACCAGTCAAGTCTTTTCAGCATAAATGGACTTTGCAAAGTTGTCCAATTACAATCTTGCTGCCAGTGAAAGTTCATCAGGAACAAAACGATAAGAACATGTTTGACCTTCACACAGCACTTTAGCAGATGTTTTGTGGTCTGAATGACTATTAGGAGTTATGTCCATGATGTAAAAATATTATTAGTCAGGACGACTATTAGGAGTTATGTCCATGATGTAGAAATATCATTAGTCAGGACGACTATTAGGAGTTATGTCCATGATGTAGAAATGTCATTAGTCAGGACGACTATTAGGAGTTATGTCCTTGATGTAGAAATATTATTAGTCAGGACGACTATTAGGAGTTATGTCCATGATGTAGAAATATCATTAGTCAGGACGACTATTAGGAGTTATGTCCATGATGTAGAAATATCATTAGTCAGGACGACTATTAGGAGTTGTGTCCATGATGTAGAAATATTATTAGTCAGGACGACTATTAGGAGTTATGTCCATGATGTAGAAATATCATTAGTCAGGACGACTATTAGGAGTTATGTCCATGATTTAGAAATATCATTAGTCAGGACGACTATTAGGAGTTATGTCCATGATGTAAAAAATTATTAGTCAGGACGACTATTAGGAGTTATGTCCATGATGTAGAAATATCATTAGTCAGGACGACTATTAGGAGTTGTGTCCATGATGTAGAAATATTATTAGTCAGGACGACTATTAGGAGTTATGTCCATGATGTAGAAATATCATTAGTCAGGACGACTATTAGGAGTTATGTCCATGATTTAGAAATATCATTAGTCAGGACGACTATTAGGAGTTATGTCCATGATGTAGAAATATCATTAGTCAGGACGACTATTAGGAGTTATGTCCATGATTTAGAAATATCATTAGTCAGGACGACTATTAGGAGTTATGTCCATGATGTAAAAATATTATTAGTCAGGATGACTATTAGGAGTTATGTCCATGATGTAGAAATATCATTAGTCAGGACGACTATTAGGAGTTGTGTCCATGATGTAGAAATATTATTAGTCAGGACGACTATTAGGAGTTATGTCCATGATGTAGAAATATCATTAGTCAGGACGACTATTAGGAGTTATGTCCATGATTTAGAAATATCATTAGTCAGGACGACTATTAGGAGTTATGTCCATGATGTAAAAATATTATTAGTCAGGACGACTATTAGGAGTTATGTCCATGATGTAGAAATATCATTAGTCAGGACGACTATTAGGAGTTGTGTCCATGATGTAGAAATATTATTAGTCAGGACGACTATTAGGAGTTATGTCCATGATGTAGAAATATCATTAGTCAGGACGACTATTAGGAGTTATGTCCATGATTTAGAAATATCATTAGTCAGGACGACTATTAGGAGTTATGTCCATGATGTAGAAATATCATTAGTCAGGACGACTATTAGGAGTTATGTCCATGATTTAGAAATATCATTAGTCAGGACGACTATTAGGAGTTATGTCCATGATGTAGAAATATCATTAGTCAGGACGACTATTAGGAGTTATGTCCATGATGTAGAAATATTATTAGTCAGGACGACTATTAGGAGTTATGTCCATGATGTAGAAATATCATTAGTCAGGACGACTATTAGGAGTTATGTCCATGATGTAGAAATATTATTAGTCAGGACGACTATTAGGAGTTATGTCCATGATTTAGAAATATCATTAGTCAGGACGACTATTAGGAGTTATGTCCATGATTTAGAAATATTATTAGTCAGGACGACTATTAGGAGTTATGTCCATGATGTAGAAATATCATTAGTCAGGACAACTATTAGGAGTTATGTCCATGATTTAGAAATATCATTAGTCAGGACGACTATTAGGAGTTATGTCCATGATGTAGAAATATCATTAGTCAGGACGACTATTAGGAGTTATGTCCATGATGTAGAAATATCATTAGTCAGGACGACTATTAGGAGTTGTGTCCATGATGTAGAAATATTATTAGTCAGGACGACTATTAGGAGTTATGTCCATGATGTAGAAATATCATTAGTCAGGACGACTATTAGGAGTTATGTCCATGATTTAGAAATATCATTAGTCAGGACGAATATTAGGAGTTATGTCCATGATGTAGAAATATCATTAGTCAGGACGACTATTAGGAGTTATGTCCATGATGTAGAAATATCATTAGTCAGGACGACTATTAGGAGTTATGTCCATGATTTAGAAATATCATTAGTCAGGACGACTATTAGGAGTTATGTCCATGATTTAGAAATATCATTAGTCAGGACGACTATTAGGAGTTATGTCCATGATGTAGAAATATCATTAGTCAGGACGACTATTAGGAGTTATGTCCATGATGTAGAAATATCATTAGTCAGGACGACTATTAGGAGTTATGTCCATGATGTAGAAATATCATTAGTCAGGACGACTATTAGGAGTTGTGTCCATGATGTAGAAATATTATTAGTCAGGACGACTATTAGGAGTTATGTCCATGATGTAGAAATATCATTAGTCAGGACGACTATTAGGAGTTA
>NC_084619.1:76658224-76680724 GCF_033978795.1 Nerophis ophidion
AGTCAATAAGTAAACCATAAGTCAACATATGACAATATAAGTAAACAAGTCAGCACAGTCTCACCATAAATCACATAAGTTAATAAGTCAACATAAGACATCATAAGTGAATAAGTCAACATAAGTCAATAAGTCAACATAAGTCAATAAGTTAACATAAGACATCATAAGTGAATACGTCAACATAAGTCAATAAGTCAACATAAGTCAATAAGTCAACATAAGTCAATAAGTCAACCCTAAGTCAACATAAGTCAATAAGTCAACCATAAGTCAATAAGTCAACATAAGTCAATAAGTCAACATAAGTCAATAAGTCAACTATAAGTCAATAAGTCAACATAAGTCAATAAATCAACCATAAGTCAATAAGTCAACATAAGTCAATAAGTTAACATAAGACATCATAAGTGAATACGTCAACATAAGTCAATAAGTCAACATAAGTCAATAAGTCAACATAAGTCAATAAGTCAACATAAGTCAATAAGTCAACATAAGTCAATAAGTCAACCCTAAGTCAACATAAGTCAATAAGTCAACATAAGTCAACATAAGTCAATAAGTCAATAAGTCAACTATAAGTCAATAAGTCAACATAAGTCAATAAGTCAACCATAAGTCAATAAGTCAACATAAGTCAATAAGTCAACATAAGTCAATAAGTCAACATAAGTCAACATAAGTCAATAAGTCAACCATAAGTCAATAAGTCAACATAGGTCAACATAAGTCAACATAAGTCAATAAGTCAACCATAAATCAATAAGTCAACATAAGTCAACATAAGTCAACATAAGTCAACATAAGTCAACATAAGTCAATAAGTCAACATAAGTCAATAAGTCAACATAAGTCAACATAAGTCAATAAGTCAGCCATAAGTCAACATAAGTCAACATAAGTCAACATAAGTCAATAAGTCAACATAAGTCAATAAGTCAACATAAGTCAATAAGTCAACATAAGTCAACATAAGTCAATAAGTCAACCATAAGTCAATAAGTCAACATAAGTCAACATAAGTCAACATAAGTCAATAAGTCAACCATAAGTCAATAAGTCAACATAAGTCAACATAAGTCAATAAGTCAATAAGTCAACATAAGTCAACATATGTCAACATAAGTCAATAAGTCAACATAAGTCAATAAGTCAACATAAGTCAACATAAGTCAATAAGTCAACATAAGTCAACATAAGTCAATAAGTCAACATAAGTCAACATAAGTCAATAAGTCAACATAAGTCAATACGTCAACATAAGTCAACATAAGTCAATAAGTCAACATAAGTCAACATAAGTCAACATAAGTCAATAAGTCAACATAAGTCAATAAGTCAACATAAGTCAACATAAGTCAATAAGTCAACATAAGTCAACATAAGTCAACATAAGTCAATAAGTCAACCATAAGTCAATAAGTCAACATAAGTCAACATAAGTCAATAAGTCAACATAAGTCAACATAAGTCAACATAAGTCAATAAGTCAACCATAAGTCAATAAGTCAACATAAGTCAACATAAGTCAATAAGTCAACATAAGTCAACATAAGTCAACATAAGTCAATAAGTCAACATAAGTCAATAAGTCAACATAAGTCAACATAAGTCAATAAGTCAACCATAAGTCAACATAAGTCAACATAAGTCAACATAAGTCAACAAGAGCTAATTGAGTGTTGTAAATAAATGATAAAAGGGTCGTACTTTTTTAACACTTTTTAAGGAGCCCAAAGCGCTTCGACACTACTTCCACATTCACACACACATTCAATCACACACATTCACACACACATTCACACACACATTCAATCACACACATTCACACACACATTCACACACACATTCAATCACACACATTCAATCACACATATTCACACACACATTCAATCACACACATTCACACACACATTCAATCACACACATTCACACACACATTCAATCACACACATTCACACACACATTCACACACACATTCACACACACATTCAATCACACACATTCAATCACACATATTCACACACACATTCAATCACACACATTCACACACTGATGGAGGGAACTAACCAGCAGCCATCAGGAGCAAGGGTGAAGTGTCTTGCTCAGGACACAACGAACGTGACGAGGTTGGTACTAGGTGGGGATTGAACCAGGAACCCTCGGGTTGCCCACGGTGTTGTGGTGCATGTGGAAGGAACTGTGTGTGCTTGATGGAGCTGTCAAACATCCACCATGACTGAACACCATCTGCTGCTGACTGCCAAGTGTGTGTGTACGTGTGTGTGTACGTGTGTGTGTGTGTGTGTGTGTGTGTGTGTGTGTGTGTGTGTGTGTGTGTGTGTCCTTTTGTGACACTGTGACTGCCTTGCTCAACCACCAAGTATTTATTTACTATTCATCCATTATTTATTTATATACTATTTATTCACCGTTTGTTGATGTATTTATATACCACATATCTATTTATGAAAGTATTTATTATCTTATTATCTATATATTTCTTCACCATGCATTCATGCATTTCTGTATCTATTTATTCATCCATGCATTCATTTACTCGTTGTCATATACCTTGAAGGTAGAAAAGCAGTATACAAGTACAAACCATTTACCATTTTATTATTTCTATTTATTCACCATTTATTGATGTATTTATTTGCTATTTTGTCACACCTTGGTGACTGTTTTGGACTTGAGTTTGCTTTTCCCTGTGTGCTGTTTTAGTTCCTGTCCTGTGCCCTTATTTTGTAAATTGACTTCCTGGTGCCGTGCACAGGCGTCCACACCTGCTGCCTGACTGGCAAGCGGGACACACCTGCACCTGGTTGCCAATCAGGCTCCTATTTCATCATTGTCATTTGCACTTACTGTTCTTCTTCAACAAAAGACATTCAGAGTCTTGTGCCTATATTAGCTGCACTCGCCTTCTTTTGTTTCCTCCACTACTAGTTGCATGAGTGAATTTTCTTGTGTGTATTTTATAAAAACATTATTTTGACTCGCCATCTGCCTCCCGTCTGCTGCATCTTGGAGTCACGCTTCAGTTGCCGCTTCACCAAAAATGACATATTTATTAATGCATTTATTTACTATATATCTGTTTATGTTTCCACTCATCTACTATTCAGTAATATGTATGTATTTGTTTATCTGTATACTTATTCACTAATTATGTATTTACTTACTATTTATTCACTATTACTTATGTAAATATTTACTATTTATCTGTATGATTATTCCCTCTTTAAATAGTGAGTCACTATTTATTCACTATTACTTAATTTATATATCTGTATTTATTTCATTCAACATTCTTAGTCCATGGACAACATGGTAAGACAATGTAATCGATGGACAACATGGTAGGATGATGTAGTCCATGGACAACATGGAGGGCAAGTACTCCGTGGACAACAGGGTAGGGCAATGCAGTTCGTGGAAAACAAGGTAGGGGGATGTAGTCCATGGACAGCAAGGTAGGGCGATGTAGTCAATGGATGACATGGTTGGTCGATATAGTCCATGGACGACATGGTACAACGATATAGTCCATGGACGACATGGTAGGTCGATGTAGTCAATGGACGACATTGTTGGTCGATATAGTCCATGGATGACATGGTAGGACGATATAGTCCATGGACAACATGGTAGGACGATATAGTCCATGGACGACATGGTAGGACAATTCTAGTCAATGGACGACATGGTTGGTTGATATAGTCCATGGACGACATGGTACAACGATATAGTCCATGGACGACATGGTAGGACGATTTAGTCCATGGACAACATGGTAGGACAATTCTAGTCAATGGACGACATGGTTGGTTGATATAGTCCATGGACGACATGGTACGACGATATAGTCCATGGACGACATGGTAGGACGATATAGTCCATGGACAACATGGTAGGACGATATGGTCCATGGACGACATGGTAGGACGATGTCGTCCATGGACGACATGGTAGGTCAATGTAGTCAATGGACGACAGGGTTGGTCGATATAGTCCATGGACGACATGGTAGGTCGATATAGTCCATGGACAACATGGTAGGACGATATAGTCCATGGACAACATGGTGGGACGATATAGTCCATGGACGACATGGTAGGACAATTCTAGTCAATGGACGACATGGTTGGTTGATATAGTCCATGGACGACATGGTACAACGATATAGTCCATGGACGACATGGTAGGACGATTTAGTCCATGGACAACATGGTAGGACAATTCTAGTCAATGGACGACATGGTTGGTTGATATAGTCCATGGACGACATGGTACGACGATATAGTCCATGGACGACATGGTAGGACGATATAGTCCATGGACAACATGGTAGGACGATATGGTCCATGGACGACATGGTAGGACGATGTCGTCCATGGACGACATGGTAGGTCAATGTAGTCAATGGACGACAGGGTTGGTCGATATAGTCCATGGACGACATGGTTGGTCGATATAGTCCATGGACAACATGGTAGGACGATATAGTCCATGGACGACATGGTAGGACAATTCTAGTCAATGGACGACATGGTTGGTTGATATAGTCCATGGACGACATGGTACGACGATATAGTCCATGGACGACATGGTAGGTCGATATAGTCAATGGACGACATGGTAGGACGATATAGTCCATGGATGACATGGTAGGACGATATAGTCCATGGATGACATGGTAGGACGATGTCGTCCATGGACGACATGGTAGGTCAATGTAGTCAATGGACGACAGGGTTGGTCGATATAGTCCATGGATGACATGGTAGGTCGATATAGTCCATGGACAACATGGTAGGACGATATAGTCCATGGACGACATGGTAGGACAATTCTAGTCAATGGACGACATGGTTGGTTGATATAGTCCATGGACGACATGGTACGACGATATAGTCCATGGACGACATGGTAGGTCGATATAGTCAATGGACGACATGGTAGGACGATATAGTCCATGGATGACATGGTAGGATGATATAGTCCATGGATGACATGGTAGGACAATATAGTCCATGGACGACATGGTAGGTCGATATAGTCAATGGACGACATGGTAGGTCGATATAGTCAATGGACGACATGGTAGGACGATATAGTCCATGAATGACATGGTAGGACAATATAGTCCATGGACGACATGGTAGGACAATTCTAGTCAATGGACGACATGGTTGGTTGATATAGTCCATGGACGACATGAACGACATGGTACGACGATATAGTCCATGGATGACATGGTACGACGATATAGTCCATGGACGACATGGTAGGACAATTCTAGTCAATGGACGACATGGTTGGTTGATATAGTCCATGGACGACATGGTACGACGATATAGTCCATGGACGACATGGTAGGTAGATATAGTCAATGGACGACATGGTAGGACGATATAGTCCATGGATGACATGGTAGGACGATATAGTCCATGGATGACATGGTAGGACGATGTCGTCCATGGACGACATGGTAGGTCAATGTAGTCAATGGACGACAGGGTTGGTCGATATAGTCCATGGCTGACATGGTAGGTCGATATAGTCCATGGACAACATGGTAGGACGATATAGTCCATGGACGACATGGTAGGACAATTCTAGTCAATGGACGACATGGTTGGTTGATATAGTCCATGGACGACATGGTACGACGATATAGTCCATGGACGACATGGTAGGTCGATATAGTCAATGGACGACATGGTAGGACGATATAGTCCATGGATGACATGGTAGGATGATATAGTCCATGGATGACATGGTAGGACAATATAGTCCATGGACGACATGGTAGGTCGATATAGTCAATGGACGACATGGTAGGTCGATATAGTCAATGGACGACATGGTAGGACGATATAGTCCATGAATGACATGGTAGGACAATATAGTCCATGGACGACATGGTAGGACAATTCTAGTCAATGGACGACATGGTTGGTTGATATAGTCCATGGACGACATGGACGACATGGTACGACGATATAGTCCATGGATGACATGGTACGACGATATAGTCCATGGACGACATGGTAGGGCGAAGTAGTGAATGGAAGACATGGTAGGGCGAAGTATTCCATGGACAACATGGTAGGATGACGTAGTCCATAGACAATATGGTATGGCAATGTAGTCCATGGACAACATGGTAGGGCGAAGTAGTCCATTGATGACATGGTAGGATGATGTAGTTAATGGACAACATGGTAGGGAGATGTAGTCCATGGACAACATGGTAGGATGATGTAGTTAATGGACAACATGGTAGGGAGATGTAGTCCATGGACAACATGGTAGGGCGATGTAGTCTATGGACAACATGGTAGAGCAATGTAGTTCATGGACAACATGGTAGGGAGATGTAGTCCATGGACAACATGGTAGAGCAATGTAGTCCATGGACAACATGGTAGGGCGATGTAGTTCATGGACAACATGGTAGGGCGATGTAGTCTATGGACAACATGGTAGAGCAATGTAGTTCATGGACAACATGGTAGGGAGATGTAGTCCATGGACAACATGGTAGAGCAATGTAGTTCATGGACAACATGGTAGGGAGATGTAGTCCATGGACAACATGGTAGAGCAATGTAGTCCATGGACAACATGGTAGGGCGATGTAGTTCATGGACAACATGGTAGGGAGATGTAGTCCATGGACAACATGGTAGAGCAATGTAGTCCATGGACAACATGGTAGGGCGATGTAGTTCATGGACAACATGGTAGGGAGATGTAGTCCATGGACAACATGGTAGAGCAATGTAGTCCATGGACAACATGGTAGGGAGATGTAGTCCATGGACAACATGGTAGAGCAATGTAGTCCATGGACAACATGGTAGGGCGATGTAGTTCATGGACAACATGGTAGGGAGATGTAGTCCATGGACAACATGGTAGAGCAATGTAGTTCATGGACAACATGGTAGGGAGATGTAGTCCATGGACAACATGGTAGAGCAATGTAGTCCATGGACAACATGGTAGGGCGATGTAGTTCATGGACAACATGGTAGGGAGATGTAGTCCATGGACAACATGGTAGAGCAATGTAGTCCATGGACAACATGGTAGGGCGATGTAGTTCATGGACAACATGGTAGGGAGATGTAGTCCATGGACAACATGGTAGAGCAATGTAGTCCATGGACAACATGGTAGGGAGATGTAGTCCATGGACAACATGGTAGAGCAATGTAGTCCATGGACAACATGGTAGGGAGATGTAGTCCATGGACAACATGGTAGAGCAATGTAGTCCATGGACAACATGGTAGGGCGATGTAGTTCATGGACAACATGGTAGGGAGATGTAGTCCATGGACAACATGGTAGAGCAATGTAGTTCATGGACAACATGGTAGGGAGATGTAGTCCATGGACAACATGGTAGAGCAATGTAGTCCATGGACAACATGGTAGGGCGATGTAGTCTATGGACAACATGGTAGAGCAATGTAGTTCATGGACAACATGATAGGGAAATGTAGTCCATGGACAACATGGTAGAGCAATGTAGTTCATGGACAACATGGTAGGGAGATGTAGTCCATGGACAACATGGTAGAGCAATGTAGTTCATGGACAACATGGTAGGGAGATGTAGTCCATGGACAACATGGTTGAGCAATGTAGTCCATGGACAACATGGTAGGGAGATATAGTCCATGGACAACATGGTAGAGCAATGTAGTCCATGGACAACATGGTAGGGAGATGTAGTCCATGGACAACATGGTAGAGCAATGTAGTCCATGGACAACATGGTAGGGCGATGTAGTCTATGGACCAAACATGTATTTATGTTTGTACACCAAACATTTATCAATGTTTGCTCAACTTCCTGAGCACACGATAATATTTAGATATTCTCCTTTTTAAAACTACAGCAGCACAGCAAAGTACAAGCACAATCAACATATTGCTCGATTGACAGATTTTTGTCATAATCAAATCAAATTTGTTATATTCAGATTTTACTGGTAGATTATTGTCATTAATTATTGAATTTAAGACATTTTTAGATTTCATTGGCTGATTGTCATAAATTATTTTATATAATTAATTAGTGTTATTTTTAGATTTAATTGGCAGATTATTGTCATATTTGTTATATTTAATAGGTGTTATTTTTAGATTTGATTGGCAGATTATTGTCATGCTTTTGTACTTAATAAGTGATTTAACTGGCAGATTATTGTCATAATTTCTTGTATTTAATAAGTGTTATTTTTAGATTTAATTGGCAGATTATTGTCATATTTGTTTATATTTAATAAGTGTTATTTTTAGATTTAATTGGCAGATCGTTGTCATAAATTATTGTATTTAGTTAGTGTTATTTTTAGATTTAATTGACAGATTATTGTCATAAATTATTGTATTTAGTTAGTGTTATTTTTAGATTTAATTGGCAGATTATTGTCATAATTTTTTGTACTTAGTTATTGGTTTCCTTAGAGTTAATTGACAAATTATTTTCAAATAATTGTATTTATGTAGTGTTATTTTTAGATTAAATTGGCAGATTTTTGTCGTCATTTTTTGTATTTGACAAGTGTTATTTTTAGATTTAATTGGCAGATTATTTTAGTCAAAAATTATTGTATGTAGTTATTGTTATTTTTGGATTTAACTGTCAGATAATTGTCATGAATTGTTGTATCTAGTTAATTCTTTTTAGACTTAATTGGCAGATTATTGTCATACATTTTTGTAGATTGTGCAGGTGTCCCTAATGAAGTGGCCAAGCGCCCGAGGTGTTTTTTGCAAACAACGGAGACTTTTTCTTTTCTTTGCCACCAAAGCAGAAGCAGCCATGAAGTATGCATGAGCACTAATGTCTGCTTCTGCGTCACGCCTTCATGTAAAAATATTGTCCTCGCTAAAAGACAATTAGCGCTGCAGACACATTTGCTGAGAAGTGCTTTTAGCAGCAAACATCTCGTTATCTTCTCATCAAAGTGTTATTCTTAATTGCCAATCATCAAAGTGCTACTCTTAATTATCTTCCATCAAAGTGCTATTCTCAGCCTTTGACAACTTCCATGATCCTCGTTAACGTACTTAACTTTCAACATGTATGCCCACTGATGACATCACTGAAGTTATGTATGTTATTATTTCAATACAGTACCTACTTGTATGTTATTATTATTATAATACAGTACATGAATGTGTCATTATATTACAGTAAATAAATGTATGTTATTATTATTATCCTAATACAGTACATCATTGTATTATCATTATTATTGTTGTTATGTTGCAGTACACAAATGTGTTATTATTATAATACAGTACATACATTTATGTTATTATAATGCAATAAATACATGTATGTAATTAGTATTATCATACTACAGTACATACAGTTATTTTATTATTATTAGAGTACAGTACATAAATGTATGTTGTTATTATTATAATACAGTACATAATTGTGTCAAAATTAGTTTGTGACGAACCCCAAGATCCGGAGAAGGAGGCAGGCATGGAGTGAGAAAATAGGATTTCATTTAAAACACAAAGACAAAAAACAAACAAAGGGTACAAACAAAAAGGGCGCACGTGGGCGGATAACAAACAAAACGGCCTAGCGTGGAAGCTGGCAAGAAACAGAAGTCGTACTTATAATAAGAAAAAAAACTTGGAAGCAGGGAACAAAAGACAATAAGCTACAAACCACTAGAATCAGGCTGATTGACACCAGGTGTTGCCAATCAGCCGCAGCTGAGGGGGAAAACAGCACACAGGGAAAGAAAACAAGAAAAAGACAAAATAAGAGCCCTGACAGGAACTAAAAACAGGAAATACTAAACACACACAGAGGAAAAACTAAAAAACAAACAAACTGTCAGTGGCAAGCCTGAAAAATTGTATGTTATTATTAATATTATTATTATTATAATACAGTACATATATATGTTATTATAATAAAGTACATACATGTATGTATGTATTTATTATTATCATAATACAGTACATCAAGTTATTTTGTTATTACTATTATTATTATACATTATTATTATAATACAGTACATACATGTGTTATTACAATACAGTACATGATTGTATGTTATTATTATAATACAGTACATACATGAGTTAATGTTAAAGTATGTATGTTATTATAATACAGTACATGAATGAATCATAATACAGTACATTATTGTATCTTATTATTATAATACAGTAATAAATGTATGTTGTTATTAATATAATACAATACATCCTTTTTTAATTATTATAATACAGTACATACATGTATGTTATTACTTTTATTGTAATCCCCTACATACATGTGTCTTATCATAATTATGATACAGTACATAAATGTGTGGTATTATTATGATAATACAGTACATAAATGTATGTTATTATTTTTTTGGTACAGTACATAAACGTGTGCATGTCGGCTGTTGTCATGATCCCAGGATGCAGAGAAGGCAAGCAACGAGCTGGCAGACGCTTGTTTAATTAGGAATACAGGACTAGCAGGAAACGAGAAGGCCACGTGCTAAATAATGAACCAACCCTGGAACAAGGTGGAACCAAGTAAGACTAACTAAAGAGCCCATGTTAGGATTTTCTTCCACATTTAAAAACACGTCATACTGGTCTACAGGTTATGGAATAAGTGTTCTTTGGTATAAAAATTTGCATAGATTTTGTTTTACCTACTTTTTCTTAAGCCATTTTTTCTCTGCCTGTTAAAATGTTGTTGTTTTTAACCACGCCTTCTAACGCTAAATGCACATTTGTTCTCCATCCATCCATCCATTTTCTACCGCTTATTCCCTTTTGGGGTGGCGGGGGGCGCTGGCGCCTATCTCAGCTACAATCGGGCGGAAGGCGGGGTACACCCTGGACAAGTCGCCACCTCATCACAGGGCCAACACAGATAGACAGACAACAATCACACACTAGGGACCATTTAGTGTTGCCAATCAACCTATCCCCAGGTCTCGCCCGGTAAAAATGTTGTGTGGTTTTTAGCCCGCTTGCTTTCACTGCGCACATCAGTGACCGCCAGCAGCCATCCTTTTCAGACCACTTTCAACACAACATCCCAGATGATGCAGCGAGATCAGCGGCTCACCCTGGTTTGTTGGCGGCACAAAGTACTTGTATGCTAATAGCCACTTTGCTAACGGAATAACGAATTAAATGACTTATTGGTCCGTTGCCCAACACAGTAGGCACTCATCCAATTAAAAGTCGTTTTTAGGAAAATCATTTTTTCTTTTGCCAGAGAATGGTGGTCTAACATCAGAAGGCTAAGCTAGCTACACAACAACTCCAACTAACATTCACATATTTCCAAGCTACTGTTATTATTTACACCATCATTGTCTCCGGAATTGCCATAAATAGTAGTCACCAAATAAATAGTAGTCACCAAATAAATAGTAGTCACCAAACGCGCTTTAAAAGTCGCTTTTCTGAAAATCCATCTTTTTGCGAAAGATTGGGGGGTGAAGTCGGACTAATCTTTGCACACACTTGAAGTGACTTCCTCACATTGAATCATAAAAGTCCAAAATGCGACACGTTTTACTTTAGACGGGAACAAAAGGTTGAAGCAAACACGACATGAGGTTGATGTTGTAGCACATGTACATCAAAGCAAGTGGCTGACTTGCACAAGGATGTTGGGCTCAATGCCTGCCATATATGGAGCCTCTGATGACATCACACCTCAACTCTGATTACATCACACTTCAACTCTGATGACATCACACTTCTACTCTGATGACATCACACTTCAACTCTGATTACATCACACTTCTACTCTGATGACATCACACTTCTACTCTGATGACATCACACTTCTACTCTGATGACATCACACTTCTACTCTGATGACATCACACTTCTACTCTGATGACATCACACTTCAACTCTGATGACATCACACTTCTACTCTGATGACATCACACTTCTACTCTGATGACATCACACTTCTACTCTGATGACATCACACTTCTACTCTGATGACATCACACTTCTACTCTGATGACATCACACTTCTACTCTGATGACGTCACACTTCAACTCTGATGACATCACACTTCTACTCTGATGACATCACACTTCAACTCTGATGACATCACACTTCTACTCTGATGACATCACACTTCTACTCTGATGACATCACACTTCAACTCTGATGACATCACACTTCTACTCTGATGACATCACACTTCTACTCTGATGACATCACACTTCTACTCTGATGACATCACACTTCAACTCTGATGACATCACACTTCTACTCTGATGACATCACACTTCAACTCTGATGACATCACACTTCTACTCTGATGACATCACACTTCTACTCTGATGACATCACACTTCTACTCTGATGACATCACACTTCAACTCTGATGACATCACACTTCTACTCTGATGACATCACACTTCAACTCTGATGACATCACACTTCTACTCTGATGACATCACACTTCTACTCTGATGACATCACACTTCTACTCTGATGACATCACACTTCAACTCTGCTGACATCACACTTCTACTCTGCTGACATCACACTTCAACTCTGATGACATCACACTTCAACTCTGATGACATCACACTTCAACTCTGCTGACATCACACTTCAACTCTGATGACATCACACTTCAACTCTGCTGACATCACACTTCAACTCTGATGACATCACACTTCAACTCTGATGACATCACACTTCTAAACTCTGATGACGTCACACTTCAACTCTGATGACATCACACATCTACTCTGATGACATCACACTTCAACTCTGATGACATCACACTTCAACTCTGATGACATCACACTTCAACTCTGCTGACATCACACTTCAACTCTGATGACATCACACTTCAACTCTGCTGACATCACACTTCTACTCTGCTGACATCACACTTCTACTCTGCTGACATCACACTTCAACTCTGATGACATCACACTTCTACTCTGACGACATCACACTTCTACTCTGATGACATCACACTTCTACTCTGATGACATCACACTTCTACTCTGATGACATCACACTTCTACTCTGATGACATCACACTTCTACTCTGATGACATCACACTTCAACTCTGATGACATCACACTTCAACTCTGATGACATCACACTTCAACTCTGCTGACATCACACTTCTACTCTGCTGACATCACACTTCAACTCTGATGACATCACACTTCAACTCTGATGACATCACACTTCAACTCTGCTGACATCACACTTCAACTCTGATGACATCACACTTCAACTCTGATGACATCACACTTCAACTCTGATGACATCACACTTCAACTCTGCTGACATCACACTTCAACTCTGATGACATCACACTTGAAGTCTGCTGACATCACACTTCAACTCTGATGACATCACACTTCAACTCTGATGACATCACACTTCAACTCTGATGACATCACACTTCAACTCTGATGACATCACACTTCAACTCTGCTGACATCACACTTCAACTCTGATGACATCACACTTCTACTCTGATGACATCACACTTCAACTCTGATGACATCACACTTCTACTCTGATGACATCACACTTCTACTCTGATGACATCACACTTCTACTCTGATGACATCACACTTCTACTCTGATGACATCACACTTCAACTCTGATGACATCACACTTCTACTCTGATGACATCACACTTCTACTCTGATGACATCACACTTCAACTCTGCTGACATCACACTTCAACTCTGATGACATCACACTTCAACTCTGATGACATCACACTTCAACTCTGCTGACATCACACTTCAACTCTGATGACATCACACTTCAACTCTGATGACATCACACTTCAACTCTGATGACATCACACTTCAACTCTGATGACATCACACTTCAACTCTGCTGACATCACACTTCAACTCTGATGACATCACACTTCAACTCTGATGACATCACACTTCAACTCTGATGACATCACACTTCAACTCTGATGACATCACACTTGAAGTGCATGCCAAACACAGCGTTTAGAGGACAGATGAAGAAAGGCCAAATTGTTTTCGAAGCATCTCTGCAACGCTTTGAGTTCACATTTTGGGGTCTGATGCCCATCACAAACACACAGTACCGCCCCTTTATGGAAGAGAAAGTAAAGGTGCTTCAAAACAGGGACACCAAACAGGAAGTCCTGACAAAACAAGCACACCGGAACAGGAAGTGATTCTCAACAGAGGAAAATAACAAACATGATCTATACTGTCAAGCGGGATCAGGAAATATACTTTTTACTCTTCACCTCTCAGAGGATATATTACTTGTACTATACATAATATATACAGTATACATTGTAGTACAATACATGGTTGTAGAGGTTGTCCTCTAGTGGGTTCCTGGGACCACCACACACCACCACGATTAGGGGTACAACACGGCTTTATTTACATAAAAAAGTGCAAGGCTTTTGCTTTTCAGCGAAATGTCTTTTTCTGAATCTGTGGGTCTCTCTCTCTCTTTCTCTCTCTCTCTCTCTCTCTGGCTCCCAACTCCTACTTCAACCACGTGTCTTGTCCCAGCTGCTGCTATTAAAGGCGACAGGTGATTAGATAACAAGGCCCACCTGGGCCATCTACTCACCGGTTGCTGTCCTTAAGGCCCTACCTAGCACAACCCGCTCCGCGGCAGGCCCGCAGGCCACGCCCCCTCCACATACCCCCAGTGCCAGAACCCGGCAGGCCACGCCCCCCCCCACACACCTCCACCGCTAGACTCAGGCCGGGAAGCCGTCCAGCCGTGCCCCCCCCGCCCCACGCCATCTGCATGACAGGGCTGCCCACGGGGGCCGTCTGAGCGGGAAGCAGAAGTATCCGCAGCAGCCGGGGCCTGAAAGGAAGCACAATCAAAAGAGTTAGTTGCTCAGCGCTGCCTCCATGGTCGTCTCCCCTCGCGCCTCGCGGTGCACCGCCAGGTGGTCCTTGGCGAGCGTCACTGCTGCAGCCAGGTCTAGGAGCCGGTGGTAGCGGACCCAGGCCGCCGTCCGCGCTGGGATCGCCTCCGGAACTGCACCAGGACCAGCTGCTCCATCACCTGGACGTCGCCCTCGCCCCTCATCCCAAAGCTGCTGTCCCAACACAAACGGGCGGTCCTCCTGCCGCCAGCACATCGTCCGGATCCGGTGTCAGTGGTCCTCGGCGGTGCTGCTGGTCCAGTCCAGCACCGCCCGCCTCAGGTCCAGGAAGCACATGCGGGAGGGCACTGGCAGGCCAAGCGCCGCTCGCTGTGCGTCCCCCGTCACACTCCCCACTCCCCTTTCGCCTACAAAACTGTCTATGAAGACATGGGGGTCCTCCTTTTCCCCCATGCATGCGCTGCATGGAGTCGGCCGCTTATGTTGGCGGTGCCGCTCCTGCCTGCTCCGCCATCGCCTGCAGGATTAGGCCTTGCTGGGCCACCTGCCCTTGGACCGCCTCCAGCTGTCGCTTACTGGCCGCCGTCACCTCCGCAAGAATGTCCACCATCTTCTCTGGTGGTCCAGTTTGTTGGGCGCCAAATTGTAGAGGTTGCCATCAAGCGGGTTCCTTGGACCACCAAACAACTGCCTCGAGAGCCCGGATCAAGGGTGCAACACTGTTTTATTTCCATAAAATAGTGCAAGGATTTTGCTTTTCAGCAAAATTTCTCTTTCTGAGTCTGTTGGTCTCTCTCTCTCTCTCTGGCTCTCATTCCAACTCCAACCACGTGTCTCGTTCCGGCTGCTGCTAATAAAAGCCACAATTGATTAGATAACAAGGTCCACCTGGGCCATCTACTCACCTGTTGCTGTCTTCGAGGCCGGTCCTTACACACCCGGTTCCGCAGCAGGCCCGCAGGCCACGGCCCCCTCCACAATAATATATACGGTATACATTGTAGTACTATACATAATATATACAGTATACATTGTAGTACTATACATAATATATACAGTATACATTGTAGTACTATACATAATATATACAGTATACATTGTAGTACTATACATAATATATACAGTATACATTGTAGTACTATACATAATATATACAGTATACATTGTGGTACCATACATAATGTATACACGACAGACACACACACACACACACACACACACACACACACACACACACACACACACACACACACACACCCTGAAGAGCAAGCCCACGAGGGAATGAGTCAGTAAGATGTTGTTAATGAGCAGTCTTTAAGTATATATTTATGTTGCTACTCCATCGCCATGGAAACTGAGGTATCCTGCTGGAGGTGAGTGGGCGGCGACGTGACTCGGGTGAACCCTGCCAATGAAGTGGGCGGGACCGAGCGGGAGAGATGAAGAGTCGCAAAGCGAGAAAGGAAATGGCAGCAGATGGAGAAGAGCGAGGAACTTTTCTCACACGTTTGCTCATTAGTCAAATCTTGACGACTTTTTTCTTTTTTTACTTTGCTGATACTTGCAGACAGGAAGTGACACCATGATGAAGATGGTTGCAGACAGGAAGTGACAGCATGATGATGATGGTTGCAGACAGGAAGTGACAGCATGATGATGATGGTTGCAGACAGGAAGTGACAGCATGATGATGATGGTTGCAGACAGGAAGTGACAGCATGATGATGATGGTTGCAGACAGGAAGTGACAGCATGATGATGATGGTTGCAGACAGGAAGTGACAGCATGATGATGATGGTTGCAGACAGGAAGTGACAGCATGATGATGATGGTTGCAGACAGGAAGTGACAGCATGATGATGATGGTTGCAGACAGGAAGTGACAGCATGATGATGATGGTTGCAGACAGGAAGTGACAGCATGATGATGATGGTTGCAGACAGGAAGTGACAGCATGATGATGATGGTTGCAGACAGGAAGTGACAGCATGATGATGATGGTTGCAGACAGGAAGTGACAGCATGATGATGATGGTTGCAGACAGGAAGTGACAGCATGATGATGATGGTTGCAGACAGGAAGTGACAGCATGATGATGATGGTTGCAGACAGGAAGTGACAGCATGATGATGATGGTTGCAGACAGGAAGTGACAGCATGATGATGATGGTTGCAGACAGGAAGTGACAGCATGATGATGATGGTTGCAGACAGGAAGTGACAGCATGATGATGATGGTTGCAGACAGGAAGTGACAGCATGATGATGATGGTTGCAGACAGGAAGTGACAGCATGATGATGAAGGTTGCAGACAGGAAGTGACAGCATGATGATGATGGTTGCAGACAGGAAGTGACAGCATGATGATGATGGTTGCAGACAGGAAGTGACAGCATGATGATGATGGTTGCAGACAGGAAGTGACACCATGATGAAGATGGTTGCAGACAGGAAGTGACAGCATGATGATGATGGTTGCAGACAGGAAGTGACAGCATGATGATGATGGTTGCAGACAGGAAGTGACAGCATGATGATGATGGTTGCAGACAGGAAGTGACACCATGATGAAGATGGTTGCAGACAGGAAGTGACAGCATGATGATGATGGTTGCAGACAGGAAGTGACAGCATGATGATGATGGTTGCAGACAGGAAGTGACAGCATGATGATGATGGTTGCAGACAGGAAGTGACAGCATGATGATGATGGTTGCAGACAGGAAGTGACAGCATGATGATGATGGTTGCAGACAGGAAGTGACAGCATGATGATGATGGTTGCAGACAGGAAGTGACACCATGATGAAGATGGTTGCAGACAGGAAGTGACAGCATGATGATGATGGTTGCAGACAGGAAGTGACATCATGATGAAGATTGTTGCAGACAGGAAGTGACAGCATGATGATGATGGTTGCAGACAGGAAGTGACAGCATGATGATGATGGTTGCAGACAGGAAGTGACAGCATGATGATGATGGTTCCAGACAGGAAGTGACAGCATGATGATGATGGTTGCAGACAGGAAGTGACAGCATGATGATGATGGTTGCAGACAGGAAGTGACAGCATGATGATGATGGTTGCAGACAGGAAGTGACAGCATGATGATGATGGTTGCAGACAGGAAGTGACAGCATGATGATGATGGTTGCAGACAGGAAGTGACAGCATGATGATGATGGTTGCAGACAGGAAGTGACAGCATGATGATGATGGTTGCAGACAGGAAGTGACAGCATGATGATGATGGTTGCAGACAGGAAGTGACAGCATGATGATGATGGTTGCAGACAGGAAGTGACAGCATGATGATGATGGTTGCAGACAGGAAGTGACAGCATGATGATGATGGTTGCAGACAGGAAGTGACAGCATGATGATGATGGTTGCAGACAGGAAGTGACACCATGATGAAGATGGTTGCAGACAGGAAGTGACAGCATGATGATGATGGTTGCAGACAGGAAGTGACATCATGATGAAGATTGTTGCAGACAGGAAGTGACAGCATGATGATGATGGTTGCAGACAGGAAGTGACAGCATGATGATGATGGTTGCAGACAGGAAGTGACAGCATGATGATGATGGTTGCAGACAGGAAGTGACAGCATGATGATGATGGTTGCAGACAGGAAGTGACAGCATGATGATGATGGTTGCAGACAGGAAGTGACAGCATGATGATGATGGTTGCAGACAGGAAGTGACAGCATGATGATGATGGTTGCAGACAGGAAGTGACAGCATGATGATGATGGTTGCAGACAGGAAGTGACAGCATGATGATGATGGTTGCAGACAGGAAGTGACAGCATGAGGATGATGGTTTCAGACAGGAAGTGACAGCATGATGATGATGGTTGCAGACAGGAAGTGACAGCATGATGATGATGGTTGCAGACAGGAAGTGACAGCATGATGATGATGGTTGCAGACAGGAAGTGACAGCATGATGATGATGGTTGCAGACAGGAAGTGACAGCATGATGATGATGGTTGCAGACAGGAAGTGACAGCATGATGATGATGGTTGCAGACAGGAAGTGACAGCATGATGATGATGGTTGCAGACAGGAAGTGACAGCATGATGATGATGGTTGCAGACAGGAAGTGACAGCATGATGATGATGGTTGCAGACAGGAAGTGACAGCATGATGATGATGGTTGCAGACAGGAAGTGACAGCATGATGATGATGGTTGCAGACAGGAAGTGACACCATGATGAAGATGGTTGCAGACAGGAAGTGACAGCATGATGATGATGGTTGCAGACAGGAAGTGACATCATGATGAAGATTGTTGCAGACAGGAAGTGACAGCATGATGATGATGGTTGCAGACAGGAAGTGACAGCATGATGATGATGGTTGCAGACAGGAAGTGACAGCATGATGATGATGGTTGCAGACAGGAAGTGACAGCATGATGATGATGGTTGCAGACAGGAAGTGACAGCATGATGATGATGGTTGCAGACAGGAAGTGACAGCATGATGATGATGGTTGCAGACAGGAAGTGACAGCATGATGATGATGGTTGCAGACAGGAAGTGACAGCATGATGATGATGGTTGCAGACAGGAAGTGACAGCATGATGATGATGGTTGCAGACAGGAAGTGACAGCATGATGATGATGGTTGCAGACAGGAAGTGACAGCATGATGATGATGGTTGCAGACAGGAAGTGACAGCATGATGATGATGGTTGCAGACAGGAAGTGACAGCATGATGATGATGGTTGCAGACAGGAAGTGACAGCATGATGATGATGGTTGCAGACAGGAAGTGACAGCATGATGATGATGGTTGCAGACAGGAAGTGACAGCATGATGATGATGGTTGCAGACAGGAAGTGACAGCATGATGATGATGGTTGCAGACAGGAAGTGACAGCATGAGGATGATGGTTTCAGACAGGAAGTGACAGCATGATGATGATGGTTGCAGACAGGAAGTGACAGCATGATGATGATGGTTGCAGACAGGAAGTGACAGCATGATGATGATGGTTGCAGACAGGAAGTGACAGCATGATGATGATGGTTGCAGACAGGAAGTGACAGCATGATGATGATGGTTGCAGACAGGAAGTGACAGCATGATGATGATGGTTGCAGACAGGAAGTGACAGCATGATGATGATGGTTGCAGACAGGAAGTGACAGCATGATGATGATGGTTGCAGACAGGAAGTGACAGCATGATGATGATGGTTGCAGACAGGAAGTGACAGCATGATGATGATGGTTGCAGACAGGAAGTGACAGCATGATGATGATGGTTGCAGACCTACTATATCTGTCCATCCTCTGATTGGCTAAAGTGGAGCAGCATAGCTCAGTTGGTAGAGCAGCTGTGCCAGCAACTTGAGGGTTGCAGGTTCCATCCCCGCTTCTGCCTTCCTAGTCACTGCCGTTGTGTCCTTGGGCAAGACACTTGACTCACCTGCTCCCAGTGTCACCCACACTGCTTTAAATGTAACTTACATGTTATCTTTCACTATGGAAAGTGCTGTGAGTCACTTGAGGAAAAAGCGCTACATAAATATAATTGACTTCACTTCACTAAAGTTCAGTAGGAGAACTGACATCATGAACTGCATGTGTGTGTGTGTTGTATGTGTGTGTGTGTGTGACATGTGTGTGTGTGTGTGACGTGTGTGTGTGTGTGTGTGCGTGTGTGTGTGTGTGTGTGTGTGGGATGTGTGTGTGTGTGTGTGTGTGACATGTGTATGTGACATGTGTGTGTGATGTGTGTGTGACGTGTGTGTGTGACGTGTGTGTGTGTGTGTGTGTGAGACGTGTGTGTGTGTGTGTGTGTGTGTGTGTGACGTGTGTATGTGACATGTGTGTGTGGTGTGTGTGTGTGTGTAACGTGTGTGTGGATGTGTGTGTGTGTGAGACATGTGTGTGTGACATGTGTGTGTGTGTGTGTGACATGTGTATGTGACATGTGTGTGTGATGTGTGTGTGTGTGACGTGTGTGTGTGACCTGTGTGTGATATGTGTGTGCGACATGTGTGTGTGTGATTGTGTGTGTGTGTGTGTGTGTGTGTGTGTGTGTGTGTGTGTGTGTGTGTGTGACATGCAAGAAGAAGAAGAAGAAGACATAGAGTAAGTAGTGAGGAGGAGTGGACACTTGTTTTGAAGAACACGTGGAATGTTTTTTGACTTGGGACAACCTTTGAGCACCACCATGATGTCAGTGCACTCACTTTGTCTTCTTCACTTTCACTTTCACTTTCACTTTCATGCGCAATAAAGTCAAGCATAACAGAATAATAAAGACCACAACAGGCCAGGATATAAAAACTCATCTCCATCTGGATCTTACCTACACACACACACACACACACACACACACACACACACAAACACACACATTAACACACACGGCGAGCAAGTGAGCCAACAGGCCAAAGAGAGGCTGGACTGGAGGCGATGGAGACAAACTATTTGTTGTTGTCATTTTCTGAAGATGTAAACTCCTGGAAAATAACTTTGGTCTCGCAAGATTTCTACTTCCTGTCAAAGACGACCATAGTGTGTAACCATGAGTTTTGTATTGTATTGTGTTGTGTTGTGTAGTCCTAATGTTGTGTTGTTTAGTCCTAATGTTGTGTTGTATAGTCCTAATGTTGTGTTGTATAGTCCTAATGTTGTGTTGTATAGTCCTAATGTTGTGTTGTATAGTCCTAATGTTGTGTTGTATAGTCCTAATGTTGTGTTGTATAGTCCTAATGTTGTGTTGTGTAGTCCTAGTGTTGTGTTGTATAGTCCTAATGTTGTGTTGTGTAGTCCTAATGTTGTGTTGTATAGTCCTAATGTTGTGTTGTATAGTCCTAATGTTGTGTTGTATAGTCCTAATGTTGTGTTGTATAGTCCTAATGTTGTGTTGTATAGTCCTAATGTTGTGTTGTGTAGTCCTAGTGTTGTGTTGTATAGTCCTAATGTTGTGTTGTGTAGTCCTAGTGTTGTGTTGTATAGTCCTAATGTTGTGTTGTATAGTCCTAATGTTGTGTTGTATAGTCCTAATGTTGTGTTATATAGTCCTAATGTTGTGTTGTATAGTCCTAATGTTGTGTTGTATAGTCCTAATGTTGTGTTGTATAGTCCTAATGTTGTGTTGTGTAGTCCTAGTGTTGTGTTGTATAGTCCTAATGTTGTGTTGTATAGTCCTAATGTTGTGTTTTATAGTCCTAATGTTGTGTTGTATAGTCCTAATGTTGTGTTGTATAGTCCTAATGTTGTGTTGTGTAGTCCTAGTGTTGTGTTGTATAGTCCTAATGTTGTGTTGTATAGTCCTAATGTTGTGTTTTATAGTGCTAATGTTGTGTTGTATAGTCCTAATGTTGTGTTGTGTAGTCCTAGTGTTGTGTTGTATAGTCCTAATGTTGTGTTATATAGTCCTAGTGTTGTGTTGTATAGTCCTAATGTTGTGTTGTATAGTCCTAATGTTGTGTTTTATAGTCCTAATGTTGTGTTGTATAGTCTTAATGTTGTGTTGTGTAGTCCTAGTGTTGTGTTGTATAGTCCTAATGTTGTGTTGTAT
>NC_084619.1:76685724-76688224 GCF_033978795.1 Nerophis ophidion
CTGATTCTCATTCCGGTCGCTTCACACTCGGCTGCGAACCGATCCGTTTGAATTGACAGTAAATAGTCATAGTTTGTATTGACAGTTAATAGTTGTGAGGGACTTCCTGCCATCCGTGTGTGTGTTGCAGTGACGACTAACACATGACGCATCGTAGCAGCTTTGACTCTGATTTATTGTTTCAATAATCATTAAGTCTTCTTGCCTTTCTGTCAGTGCACGGGGGGCTGGTCCTGCGGGTGGTGGCGCCGCACCTTTCGATGGCCGCCATGTGCGTCTGTAGCGGGGGCTCATGGTCTTCCGGGTCTCGTTCGTCATGCTCGTTGTCCTTGTCGTCGTGTTTTTCCTCTCCTTTCTCTGCCACGAGTGTTCCTCCTTCACCCCTTTTATGCTGCAGCAGCAGATGATGGGATTGAGCGCAGGTGTGTGGTGTACGCACCTGACTCTGATTGCTGCTCCGGGTGAGTCACGCCTCTCCTCTCTGCTGCATGCCCCGCCTCCTGGCCTCCATCTTGGTCAGGACCGCTGCTCCTCTTAGCCCGCTGTCGGCTCGTCGGGTGCGTCTCTCCGCAATAGTCAAAGTTTGTATTTACAGTAAATAGTGAGGTTGTATTTAAAGAAAATAGTCCGTTTGTTTTTACAGTAAATAATCCTAGTTTGTATTTACAGTAAATAGTCCAAGCACTTCACCACAATATGCTATTTTTGATTGTAATAATCGCAAGTATAGTTGATATACATGAACACATCACCAACGTTACACATGTACACTGCAACTGCACATACGCCTGTGGAAATAACACAACTATTGCATGGAAACGCACTGATTGATTGTGTGTCTGAACATGTGTGTGTTTTTGTGCAAGGTGTGTGTGTCCTCATACATGTGTTGTGTATCTGTCGTGGTCGGTGTGTGGGATTGTGTGTTGTTTAAACGTGTGTTTAACCTGCAACATTTGTGTGTGTGTTCCTCTTTTCTTCTCTGTGTGCAATGGTGTTTCTCCTTCTATACGTGTGTGTGTGTGTGTGTGTGTGTGTGTGTGTGTGTGTGTGTGTGTGTGTGTGTGTGTGTGTGTGTGTGTGTGTGTGTGTGTGTGTTGAAACGAAGATAACATTGTTCGCACAAAAATCTATCAGCCCCAACAGGATTGCTTTTCCCTCGCTGTGTTTCTTCTGTTTCATTCCCGTTTTCTCTCTGTCTCACACTCACACACACACACACACACACACACACACACACACACACACACACACACACACACACACACACACACACACACACACACACACACACAATCATTTATTTATACAAACGATATACAGTGTATGATCCGTTGTGTGTGTCTGTGTATATATATATATATATATGTATATATATATATATATATATATATATGTATATATATATATATATATACATACTTACATGGAGAGAAAAAAATAGAAGATTAAAATAAAATAAAAAAATCGGTCTTAGCCTGGGCCCTGGAGAGGGGGTGCAGACTGAGACCAAGGGAAAAAAACCACTTGATGTGTATATACCTGTATGTACAGTATGTGTATACACACAGACACATAGTCCTTTAAATATAAATATACAGTGGGGCAAACAAGTATTTAGTCAGCCAGCGATTGTGCAAGTTCTCCCACTTCAAATGATGACAGAGGTCTGTCATTTTCATCATAGGTACACTTCAACTGGGAGAGACAGAATGTGAAACAAAATCCAGGAATTCATATTGTAGGAATTTTAAAGAATTTATTTGTAAATGATGGTGGAAAACAAGTATTTGGTCACTTCACACAAGGAAGATCTCTGGCTCTCACAGACCTGTAAGACCACTGATAATCTCCCGCGATCTGGGGCTCCACGCAAGATCTCATCCCGTGGGGTCAAAATGATCATGAGAACGGTGAGCAAAAATCCCAGAACCACACGGGGGGAACTGGTGAATGACTTGCAGAGAGCTGGGACTAGAGTAACAAAGGTTACCATCAGTAACACACTACACCGACAGGGAATCAAATCCTGCAGTGCCAGATGTGTCCCCCTGCTTAAGCCAGTGCATGTCCAGGCCCGTCTGAAGTTTGCCAGAGAGCACATGGATGATACAGCAGAGGATTGGGAGAAAGTCATGTGGTCAGATGAAACCAAAATAGAATGTTTTGGTATAAACTGAACTCATCGTGTTTGGAGGAAGAAGAATACTGAGTTGCATCCCAAGAACACCATACCTACTGTGAAGCCTGGGGGTGGAAACATCATGCTTTGGGGCTGTTTTTCTGCTAACCTGACAGGACGACTGATCCGTGTTTGTCAAGCCGAGACATGGATTTGGGTTGTTTATTCGACGCAGATGATGATTAGCACGAGCAAGACGTGACTGTGAGTACACCTTTTTTATTAAACACTATAACTAATAAAAGATAAACAAAAAACACTCACAGTGGAGGTGCAAAACTTGGCTACACAATACAAACATGAAACAAAAACACTTGC
>NC_084619.1:76698224-76743224 GCF_033978795.1 Nerophis ophidion
TAATCATTTCTGATGTAAAAGACAAATACGCCACCACGTTAAAAAAACAGCTAGATTAAATAAATGGACATTGGAGTTGCAGAATACACCAATAATAACACAGAACTGTAACTCGTCAGATCAGAACTGGATCAGATATACTACACGTTTCTGTTCTGAATAATAAAGGATTCATTTCAGGCTGCCTGTGAATAATAGCCTGAAATATTCCAGCACCTTCATAACGTTTAGTTATACTAAAGCGTCACTCAAGTCCAAATAGATTTATATAGCTTTATCGGGTCCGGCTACATTGATCCATTTTCAAACCAACCTGAGATATTTCTGTTCTTTACGTTTATTTGGAAATTGGTAAACGTGTGTTTTCTCTCTCAAAACGGAGTCAAATGTGCCGGAGACACATTATCTGCCCCGCGTTGCAACAAAGACATAACGTTCACGTTACTCACAAAAAAGATGAACTTATAAATTCCTCATAAGTTCAAAACAACACAGAAAATGAAGACGTCGAAATATCCAAAAAGTTCCTAACACTCTGAAAGTTGATACACAACAGTTGCTGCTGCGCTGCCTTCAAAAACTCTCCTGGTTAACAAAAGATTAAAAAGACACAAAGACAGACAGAAGGGATCAATATACTCGGACTATGGACTTCAAAAAGTTAGGTACCGTGAGTTCTTCCCTTCATCCATGGCTCCTCTTCAAGTGCTGCCGAAGCAATGTTGTCCTTCCGTGCCACGCCAGGTCCATGCTGCACCTTTTGCAGGAAATGTCTTCTTTGAAGTCTTTCAAGTGAAGTGTTCCCACTAGAGATGCGCGGGTAGGCAATTATATCATCCGCATCCGCATCACCGAAGTCCTCATCCACCCGAACCAACATTTTATCAGGACTGTACCCGCCTGCCAACCGTCTGTTGAAATACATCAGAGGTTGTCCACCTTTCCCACTCACAGAGATGTTTAAACCTGTTTCTCAGAGTAATGAAGACAATTGGACCCGCTAACGTTCTCGCGACTATCCAACAGCGTTCATCCTGATGACAAGAATGTGGGCGTGCTGTGAAGCCATTGCCTTAGACACCTTCGACAACATGTACGAACCCATTGTTGGTCTGGCAACATGTTGTGTGCAGCTTCCATAATCACACGTACAAGATTGAAAGGCATACTGGGTGACACAGAGTACACTGATGGTTGTGATATAAACAACTTTAACACTTACTAATATGCGCCACGCTGTGAAGCCACACCCAACAAGATTGACAAACACATTTCGGGAGAACATCCTCACAGTAACACAAAATAAACGCAACACAACAAATACCCATAATCCTTTGTATCCATGATACTTCCTGAATATATTTTACACCCCTGCGCCCCCAACCCCGCCCACCTTACCAACGCACGGGGGGGGGGGGGGTTGCTCCTAGCGGGGTGTATGAAATAGTCAGGAATTGTCATGAATACAAAGGATTATGGGTATTTGTTGTGTTGCGTTTGTGTTGTGTTACTGTGAGGATGTTCTCCCGAAATGTGTTTGTCGTTCTTAATTGTGGCTTCACAGCGTGGCGCATATTACTAAGAGTGTTAAAATGGTTTCTATCACAACCATTAGTGTACTCTGTGTCACCCAGCATGCCTTGCAGTCGTGTGTGTGTGTTGCTGCAGATGTCACACACAACATGATGCTGGACTGACAAGCAGATGGTACATGTTGTAGCACGCGACAAAGTCAATGACTTCATAGCACGCCCTAATACTTATTATCTGGGTGACTACGACACCCATCCTGTTGCTTGTGTTCACTTGGGTCTGGCAACCACAGGAATTATTGATCATGGTCATTGTGTCAATAAATAGGTCTTATTTTCATCAATCAATCAACAATCGTTGAAAGCAATCTTTTGGTTTTTTGTGCAGGAAGAAGGCGACCACAGTCTGTACTGTGACTTGTGTGACAAACAATATGTGCGACACCAACAGTACGACAACCACATCAACTCCTACGACCATCACCACAAGCAGGTAAGTGCCTCACCTTCCACCTCCTGGCTCCACTTAGATAAACACACACACACACACACACACACACACACACACACACACACACACACACACAAGCACGCACACACACACACACACACACGCACGCACGCGCACACACACGCGCACGCGCGCGCACACACACGCACGGACACACACACACACGCATGCACACACACACGCGCGCGCACACGCACACACAGCCGCACACATGATATCACTGTGCAGATGATGATATCATCGTGTGGATGATATGCCATGGATGATGTCACTGTGGAGGATGATATTGTCACTGTGGATGATGATGATATCATGGCATAGATGATAATGATGATATCATGGTGTGGCTGATGATGCCACTGTGGATGATGATGATGATGTCATTGTGGATGATGATGATGTCACTGTGGATGATGATGATGTCATGGCATAGATGATAATGATGATAACATGGTGTGGCTGATGATGCCACTGAGGATGATGATGATGATGATGTCATTGTGGATGATGATGATGATATCATCGCATGGATGATGATGTCACTGTGGATGGTGATGAAGTCATTGTGTGGATGATGATGATAACATCACACTGATGATAATGAAGTTAATGTGGATGATGATGATGTCATGGCATTTATGATGATGGCATATTTGACTGTGGATGATGATGATATCATCGCATTGATGATAATGAAGTTAATGTGGATGATGATGATGATGATGATGACTCCATATCATGTCATAGATGATGATGATATCATGGTGTGGCTGACGATGTCACTGTGGATGATGATGTCATCGCATTGATAATAATGAAGTTAATGTGGATAATGATGATGACGCCATATCATGGCATAGATGATGATGATATCATGGTGTGGCTGACGATGTCACTGTGGATGATGATGTCATCGTGGATGATGATGATGTCACTGTGGATGATGATATCATCGCATTGATGCTAATGAAGTTAATGTGGATAATGATGATGACGCCATATCATGGCGTAGATGATGATGATGATATCATGGCGTGGCTGATGATGTCACTGTGGATGATGATGTCACTGTGGATGATGATGATGATGTGATTGTGGATGATGATGATGTTACTGTGGATGATGATGATGATGATGACATCATGTGTGGATGATGTCACTGTGGATGATGATGATGATGATGATGATGTCACTGTGGATGATGATGTCATCGCATTGATAATAATGAAGTTAATGTGGATAATGATGATGACGCCATATCATGGCATAGATGATGATGATATCATGGTGTGGCTGACGATGTCACTGTGGATGATGATGTCATCGTGGATGATGATGATGTCACTGTGGATGATGATATCATCGCATTGATGCTAATGAAGTTAATGTGGATAATGATGATGACGCCATATCATGGCGTAGATGATGATGATGATATCATGGCGTGGCTGATGATGTCACTGTGGATGATGATGTCACTGTGGATGATGATGATGATGTGATTGTGGATGATGATGATGTTACTGTGGATGATGATGATGATGATGACATCATGTGTGGATGATGTCACTGTGGATGATGATGATGATGATGATGATGTCACTGTGGATGGTGATGAACTCATTTTGTGGATGATGATGATGTTACTGTGGATGATGATGATGATGATGACATCATGTGTGGATGATGTCACTGTGGATGATGATGATGATGATGATGATGTCACTGTGGATGGTGATGAACTCATTGTGTGGATGATGATGATGATATCATCGCATTGATGATAATGAAGTTAATGTAGATGATGATGATATCATGGCATATATAATGATGATGTCACTATGGATGATGATATTAATGGCATAGACGATGATGATGTCATTGTGTGGATGATGATGTCATGCGTTGATGATGCTGACATCATGGCGTGGACGATGATGATGATGATGATATCATGGCGTGGATGATGATATCATGGCGTGGATGATGATGATGTCATTGTGTGGTTGATGATGATGACGTCATGGCATGGATGATGATATCATGCTGAAGATGATGATGATGTCATGGTGTGGATGATGATGATGTCACTGTGTATGATGATATCATGGGGTGGATGATGATGATGTCATTGTGTGGTTGATGATGATGACGTCATGGCATGGATGATGATATCATGCTGAAGATGATGATGATGATGTCACTGTGTGTGATGATATCATGGGGTGGATGATGATGATGATGATGATGTCATTGTGCTGGCCTGTAGCGCCTGAAGGAGTTGAAGCAAAGAGAGTTCCAGCGAGCGCTGACCTGCCGGCGACAGAGGAGGCGCAGGGAAGAGAGGAAGGAGGAGCGCTTGCTGAGGAGACTCCATCAGCACAATGTGGAGAGAGAGGAAAGCCAACGGTGAGGTCAACAACAACAACAACAACCAAAACAACAGCAACAACAACAACCAAAACAACAACCAAAACAACAACAACAACAATAACCAAAACAACAGCAACAACAACAACCAAAACAACAACAACAACCACCTCATGATACTGATTTCACTTTCTCTTCTCCCACGTCTGCTTGACCAGCAATGATGGGGTCAACATCAACATGATGTTTGTTTGTTTGTGTCATGTCTGCTCCTTTCGCAAGAAGACTCAGACATTTGAGCAGGCATCTGCCAAAGGCCTTCTGGACCAACATTAGTTTAACTAATGGAGGACATTCAGTTAACTTCTTGACCAACTTTAGTTTAACTCATGGAGGACATTTAGTTAACTTCTGGACCAACTTTAGTTTAACTCATGGAGGACATTTAGTTAACTTCTGGACCAACTTTAGTTTAACTCATGGAGGACATTCAGTTAACTTCTGGACCAACTTTAGTTTAACTCATGGAGGACATTTAGTTAACTTCTGGACCAACTTTAGTTTAACTCATGGAGGACATTTAGTTAACTTCTGGACCAACTTTAGTTTAACTCATGGAGGACATTCAGTTAACTTCTGGACCAACATTAGTTTAACTCATGGAGGACATTTAGTTAACTTCTGGACCAACTTTAGTTTAACTCATGGAGGACATTTAGTTAACTTCTGGACCAACTTTAGTTTAACTCATGGAGGACATTTAGTTAACTTCTGGACCAACATTAGTTTAACTCATGGAGGACATTTAGTTAACTTCTGGACCAACTTTAGTTTAACTCATGGAGGACATTCAGTTAACTTCTGGACCAACTTTAGTTTAACTCATGGAGGACATTCAGTTAACTTCTGGACCAACATTAGTTTAACTAATGGAGGACATTCAGTTAAGTTAACAGACAGTTGCGATAGCCGATCAGATCACAAGTAGTTGATAGTCGCCTTCCCCCTTTACGTTGAACGTGACTGGGATTGGATACTCCCAAGTATCCAATCACAAATTGGGATTTACAAAGCAGAAAGTGGCACCGAAGCCATACCCGGCCAGCGGAGAAATCAGCGGTACTCCCTTTTTTAACCAACAAAGAAGCAGAGCAAAACGTTGATTAGGTGGCAGTTACAGTATATATTTGCAAGGGCATTTTCAAGAAGGATATTTAAAGAGAAATTAGATCTTGTGAGACAAGGTCGGCCGACCCTGGAAACGAGTTAAACTGTCATGTATGACATATGTCCTCTGATATGTGACACATGTGTGACCCATCATAGGACATATATACATATGACGTACTTGTCACATGATGGATGTCCTGTATCAGAGGACACATGATACATAGATGTCACATATGATACATGTCACATATGTTATATGACATATATCTGCGACATGTGTCCTATGATATGACATAAATGTCACATATGACACATGTCACGTATGTCATGACATGTTTGACATGTGTCATATGTTATGTGATATATATGGCATATATATGTGCTACAGGATATGACATATATGACACATGGGACATATGTCATATATATATATATATATATATATATATATATATATATATATATATATATATATATATATATATATATATATATATATATATATATATATATATACATATATATATGTGTGTGTGTGTGTACACACTGTCAGGATGGTTGTAAGCAAGGAGGAGTGAGACCAGAGTTGTGTTTGAGCTGACATTGTGAGATTGTGGACAACAGAGTGCAGCCGCCACAGAAAGTCAAGTGTGACCAAATTGATTTTCAGCTCTTGCCCTCTTCCTCTTCATCCTCCTCATCCTCCTCCTCTCTTCTCCCCTCAGCGCTCTGGGTTCCGGGCCCAAGTTCCGCTCCACCACCGTGGCAGTGGACCCGGCCAGTCTGAGCAATGGACGCCTAATGGAGAAGTGGGCCGGCATCCACGGGAGCAGCAGCACTCTGGGGACCAGTAAGAGCTGTGGTCCACTTAAACACCAACACCTCACTGCTACACATAACTCATTCTTCAATAGCAACACATCATTGCCACACCTGCACGCCAGCACATAACTCATTCTTCAATAGCAACACATCATTGCCACACCTGCACGCCAGCACATAACTCATTCTTCAAGCTGCTGATGAAATAACAACTGGACAAAACATCAATATCATCCATCAATTATTGGTTTGGATTTTTCAACTGAATAACTAATAACTACATCTAACAACTACATCTCCAAACAATAACTAACAATTACATCTAACTACTACCTCTCCAAACAATAAATAACAACTAAATCTAACAACTACTTCTCGAAACAATAACTAAAAACTACATCCAACAACTACACCTCCAAACAATAACTAACAACTACATCTCCAAACAATAACCAACTACTACATCTAACATCTACATCTCCAAACAATAACCAACAACTACATCTCCAAACAACAACAAACTACTACATCTAACATCTACATCTCCAAACAATGATTAACAACTACATCTAACTACTACATCTCCAAAAAATGTCTAATAACTACATCTAACGCCTACATCCCCAAACAATAACCAACAACTACATCTCCAAACAATAACAAACTACTACATCTAACATCTACATCTCCAAACAATGATTAACAACTACATCTAACCACTACATCTCCAAACAATGACTAATAACTACATCTAAAACCTACATCTCCAAACAATAACCAACAACTACATCTCCAAACAATAAATACAACTAAATATAACTACTACATATCTAAACTATCTAACAACTACATTTAACAAGTACATCACCAGACAATCAATCAATCAATCAATCAATCAATGTTTACTTATATAGCTGACAACTACATCTGACACCTACATCTCCAAACAATAACTAACAACTACATCTCCAAACAATAAATAACAACTACATCTAACTACTACATCTCCAAAAAATGTCTATTAACTACATCTAACGCCTACATCTCCAAACAGCAACCAACAACTACATCTCCAAACAATAACTAACTACCACATCCAACATCTATATCTCCAAACAATGATTAACAACTACATCTAACTACTACATCTCCAAACAATGACTAATAACTACATCTAACACCTACATCTCCAAACAATAACCAACAACTACATCTCCAAACAACAAATAAAACCACATCTAACTACTACATATCTAAACTACCTAACAACTACATTTAATAACTACATCTCCAGACAATAACTAACAACTACATCTGACACCTACACCCCCAAACAATAACTAAAAACTACATCTCCAAATAATAAATAACAACTACATCTCCAAACAATCTAACAACTACATCTAACAACTACATCTCCAAACAATCTAACAAATACATCTAGTAACTACCTCTCCAAACAATCTGACCACTCCATCTAACAACTACATCTCTAAATAATAACTAACAACTACATGTAAGTACTATATCTCAAAACAATTTAACAACTACATCTCCAAACAACAACTAACAACTACATCTGACAACTTCATTTCCAAAAAATAACTAACAACTACATTTAACTACTACATCTCCAAACAATAACTAACAACTACATCTAACAACTACATCTCCAAACAATAACTAACAACTACATCTAACAGCTACATCACCAAACAATAACTAATAACTACATCCAACAACTGCATCTCCAAACAACAACTAACAACTACATCTGACAACTTCATTTCCAAAAAATAACTAACAACTACATTTAACTACTACATCTCCAAACAATAACTAACAACTACATCTAACAACTACATCTCCAAACAATAACTAACAACTACATCTAACAGCTACATCACCAAACAATAACTAATGACTACATCCAACAACTGCATCTCCAAACAACAAGTAACAACTACATCTGACAACTTCATCTCCAAACAATAACTAACAACTACATTTAACAACTACATCTCCAAACAATAACTAGCAACTACATCTAACTACATCCCCAAACAATAACTCACAACTACATCTAACAACTACATCTTCAGACAATAACTCACAACTACATCCAACTACATCTCCAAACAATAACTTACAACTACATCTGACAACTACATCTTCAGACAATAACTCACAACTACATCCAACAAGTACATCTTCAGACAATAACTTACAACTACATCTAACAACTATATCGCTAAACAATAACTGACAACTACATCAAACAACTAAATTTTCAAACAATCTAACTACTACATCTAACAACTACATCTCCAAACAATAACTAACAACTACATGGCCAAATAATCAATCAATCAATCAATCAATGTTTATTTATATAGCCCCAAATCACAAATGTCTCAAAGGACTGCAAAAATCATTACGACTACAACATCCTCGGAAGAACCCAAATAATAACAAATAACTTCATCAAACAACTACATCCTCAAACAATCTAACTACTACATCTAACAACTACATCTTCAAACAGTGTAACTACTACATCTAACAACTACATCTCCAAACAATAACTGGCAACTACATCTAACTACATCTCCAGACAATAACTTACAACTACATCTAACAACTACATCTTCAGACAATAACTCACAACTACATCTAACAAGTACATCTTCAGACAATAACTTACAACTACATCTAACAACTATATTGCTAAACAATAACTGACAACTACATCATACAACTACATTTTCAAACAATGTAACTACTACATCTAACAACTACATCTCCAAAAAATGATTAACAACTACATGGCCAAATAATAACTAATAACTTCATCAAACAACTACATCCTCAAACAATCTAACTACTACATCTAACAACTACATCTTCAAACAATGTAACTACTACATCTAACAACTACATCCTCAAACAATCTAACTACTACATCTAACAACTACATCTTCAAACAATGTAACTACTACATGTAACAACTACATCTCCAAACAATACCTAACAATATTTACACTTATTTTTCTAATTAGCCCGGTCCAAGGTTTAAGTATTCAATAAATCCTCATCTTTGCGATGTGTTTCATGTCATTGGACAAGGTTGTAAACTTTAAAATAATTTAGATATAATGATTGAATATGACTAGAATTAAGAGTAAGATGACTAACTCAGTGGTCAAGTTGGAGAACCCTCTGGAGTAGAAAAGCTGGGGGTCAAAAATGTTAAGAACCACTGACTTATATCATCATGTTCACAAAATACTTCCATCAAACTTAATACAAGTACTTCCATTAAGAATATCCTCAGATGTCATTTTAAAATAGTTTATATTGATTGACGTCATACAAATTGTTGATGTTGAGGAAATAAAAACACGTCAGAAGTTTTTGCATTGAAGTTTTCCTCTTCAGATTTCACAGCTCAGACAGAAGAAGAAGAAGAAGAAGAACCTGCTCAAAACACTTCAGCTTCTTTAAAGTTCTTCTTAAGCCACTATTTTGATGACACAGCAACAATAAACACATCAATATAATGATACTTGCATATAAGTGAGTACATAATAATAGTAGCATGTAAGTGAGTACATAATAATAGTAGCATGTAAGTGAGTACATAATAATAGTACCATGTAAGTGAGTACATAATAATAGTAGCATGTAAGTGAGTACATCATAATAGTAGCATGTAAGTGAGTACATAATAATAGTAACATGTAAGTGAGTACATAATAATAGTAGCATGTAAGTGAGTACATAATAATAGTAGCATGTAAGTGAGTACATAATAATAGTACCATGTAAGTGAGTACATAATAATAGTAGCATGTAAGTGAGTACATCATAATAGTAGCATGTAAGTGAGTACATAATAATAGTAACATGTAAGTGAGTACATAATAATAGTAGCATGTAAGTGAGTACATAATAATAGTAGCATGTAAGTGAGTACATAATAATAGTAGCATGTAAGTGAGTACATAATAATAGTAACATGTAAGTGAGTACATAATAATAGTAGCATGTAAGTGAGTACATAATAATAGTACCATGTAAGTGAGTACATAATAATAGTAGCATGTGAGTACATAATAATAGTAGCATGTAAGTGAGTACATAATAATAGTAACATGTAAGTGAGTACATAATAATAGTAGCATGTAAGTGAGTACATAATAATAGTAGCATGTAAGTGAGTACAGAATAATAGTAGCATTTAAGTGAGTACATAATAATAGTAGCATGTGAGTACATAATAATAGTAGCATGTAAGTGAGTACATAATAATAGTAACATGTAAGTGAGTACATAATAATAGTAGCATGTAAGTGAGTACATAATAATAGTAGCATGTAAGTGAGTACATCATAATAGTAGCATGTAAGTGAGTACATCATAATAGTATCATGTAAGTGAGTACATAATAATAGTAGCATGTAAGTGAGTACATAATAATAGTAGCATGTAAGTGAGTACATAATAATAGTATCATGTAAGTGAGTACATAATAATAATAGTAGCAAGTAAGTGAGTATATAATAATAATAGTAGCGTGTAGCTGCACAACAAATCTGAGATCCAAAATCAAAGCAAACATTTGCAGCTCAGCCTCACATCCATCACTGTGTTTTTTGTCCTCAAGTCTAAGCCCCGCCCACACCTCCATTGTGATGTGTTGGCATCCAGGATGTAGAACTGATGCTGAAAATGATCTCATCCTCTTCTGCTTGCTCGCCTCTTCATCTCCAGCCTGATAGAATCATTGGGCTGTGTTTCATGTTAATCCTGTGTTTGTCTCTCCTGGCAGAACCTCCATCCTCCTTCCTCGTGCCTCCGAATGGCGCAGAAAGCCGACTCTTGAGCGACACACGGTGGCCGTACGAGCGGCTGAATGCTCAACTCAACCACTACCAGCTGAACTCTTCTGACGTGGGCGGAAGAAACCCCCATGGCAGAAAAGACGAGAAGGTTCCTCAAGCTTCCAGTCCCTCCACCGACACCGTTACACCCAAGCGTGGCGCCGGTGGGAGTGGCACAAGCTCCGCCCCCGCCAGAGGGCGCCCTGTTTGCTTCTCGCTGCCCAAGAGGAGTTGTGTTCTTCTGCACCGCTCGGCCCCCGTCTTTGTCCAAGCTGCCAAGACCGTGCGAGAAAAGGTGGTGGGAGAATGTGATCAGGCCCTGACCAAGAAGATCAAAGCCAAGTTCTCTTCATGGAACCAGCCTGTGACTGGAGTCCAGGTCCAGGTGGCAGGTGGAAGTGGTTCTGGGAACAAAGGCATTGCTGAAGACTGTGGTGGGTCTAGAAGGACCAGGACAGAGCCAGTACTACCAGTAACATCAGTACTACCAGTAACACCAGTACCACCAGTACCACCAGTATCACCAGAACTGCCAGTACTACCAGTACCACCAGTACCACCAGTAACACCAGTACTACCAGTACCACCAGTAACACCAGTACTACCAGTACCACCAGTAACACCAGTACCACCAGTACCACCAGTATCACCAGAACTGCCAGTACTACCAGTACCTCCAGTAGTGCCAGTACCACCAATACTACCAGTACCACCAGTACCACCAGTAACACCAGTATCACCAGAACTGCCAGTACTACCAGTACCTCCAGTAGTGCCAGTACCACCAATACTACCAGTACTACCAGTACCACCAGTAACACCAGAACTGCCAGTACTACCAGTACCACCAGTACCACCAGTATCACCAGAACTGCCAGTACTACCAGTACCTCCAGTATCACCAGAACTGCCAGTACTACCAGTACCTCCAGTAGTGCCAGTACCACCAATACTACCAGTATCACCAGTACCACCAGTATCAGCAGTACTTTCAGTACCATCAGAATCCCCAATAGCCCCTTCTGACTATGTTGTTCTGAGTAGCAGACTTCAAGGTTCTGACCCTTTGGGCCTTGATCAAGAGAAACCTTATTCCACGCCACTTCCTGCTTTGAAGGAGGTCAAAGTTCAAACCGACATGCTGACGCCAAACAATCAAGAGAAATCTCCTCGTTCTCCTCAAAGTCGACCCCTAGAATCCTTCTGTCCTGTCCTGAGCCGGGACGGCAGCCGCGTCCTCCTGTGGCCCTCAGAGATGCTGGGCTACACCAAGACCTGGCCCTCGCTCTCCCACGCCGTCAACCCGCTGCTGCACGACTTCCGGGCCCGCAGCAGGACCGGAGGGGGCGGGGCCGAGGACAGGAAGGAGCCAGCGGGGACGAGACGGAGGCGGGGAGACGGCGAGCGGACCTTTGATGAAAGACAAGACGAGGATGAAGGACGACAGGCGGCAAATCCTTTGGAAGTTGGAGGCCGACGCAAAGGCGGAGACAATGAGAGCGCTTTAAAATTCTCCTGTGCTGATCTTCACTTGACCCAAGTGGGCAAGACGAGGAGGAGGGGGAGGAGGGGGAGGAGGAAGAGGGGAAGGAGGAGAAGAGGAGACGAGGCCAAGAGAAGAAAGTGGAGGCGGGAGAGGATGATAAGTGGTGTGTGGGAGAATGTGATTGCCAAGCGGGGAGGAGACGCAACACAGGGGAGGCCATTAAGTCGCCTTCCTGGAAACAGGATGAGCGGCCAGGAGGAGAGACAGAGTGAGGAGGAGGAGGAAAGACCGAAGAGTGGCCAGGGGAAAGAGGAGAGACAGAGGAACGAGAAGGAGGAGAGACAGAGGAGAGAGGAGGAGAGACATAGGAGAGAGGAGGAGGAGAGACAGAGAAGAGAGGAGGAGAGACAGAGGAGAGAGGAGGAGAGACATAGGAGAGAGGAGGAGAGACAGAGGAGTGAGAAGGAGGAGGAGAGACAGAGGAGAGAGGAGGAGAGACAGAGAAGAGAGGAGGAGAGACAGAGGAGTGAGAAGGAGGAGAGACAGAGAAGTGAGGAGGAGGAGAAGGAGGAGGAGGAGAGACAGAGAAGTGAGGAGGAGGAGGAGGAGGCAGCGCGGCGATCAAGCCATCTTTGGGTGAATGTGTGTTCAGGCGGGAGGCATCTGAGCGATGTGGAGGTCAAGATGGCCACCGACCGCCATCAATCCCAGCAATCAGCCTGCGGGGGTGCGGCAGGCGAGGCCGCCATTATCCCCAGCCCCGCCCCCGCCAGACAGACGCCACGCTGTCCCGCAATGACGGCCGACCTCGCTGGCAAACACGCGGCGGCCGGGCTTGAACATGAAGAGGAAGATGAGGAGCGTGGGATAGTGAGGGAGATAAGTGCTGAGGAAGAAAGCATGATGGCGATCAGCGGCGTCTTCTCCCCCCGCCGAGCCAGCCAGCGTCCAATCCATGCGGCCGCTTGTCTGCGCGGGAAAGCAGCACGCCATCCAGCGATTAGCCTCGTCTCCTTTTCCTTCAGAGACGCAGCGTGCGCTCCAAGACAGACCGAGGCAGCGGGGCATCAACTCACCTGCGGTTCCACGGCGGCGCCAAACGCTCCCGCCTGCGGCGCGCCACCAAAGACGATAAGTGAGCCGAGTGTGAGATCAGCTGACACAAACACGACCCTCGCTGGGGGGAACGGGACAGCTGCAGGCGGCGGCAAAAGGAAGTGGATGGAGTGCGGCCAAAAGGCGGCGTGGAAGAAAGCCAAAGGAGGACAGAGACAAGCGACAATGGACTCAAACTTTGACCCCGACCCACATGAGGCGGGTCGAGGCAGCAGGAAGGAGGCGGAGCCAAACTTCTTTCCACCCGACTGGACAGACCCGAGTCCGGTTGGCTCAAGTGCCCCGCCTCCTGATGAGGTCACAGGTGTGCAACACCACCACCATGCCTCCACGCAGGATGATGACATCACACCCCCCGGCGGGCGTGCTGGCAGTGCGGCGGACAGGCAGGCGAGGAGAAGGCCTCGGCTCCTCTGCGGCTTCCCCATTGGCTGCGTCCCCCTTCAAGCTCCGCCTCTTCTCATCCCGCCCTCCTCCTCCTCCTCCTTCCATCACACCATCATCCAACACCACCTGCCCCTCCCTCTCCACTCCTACCCTCACCTGTTGGCCCTCAGCTTGAACCCCGCCCCCGCATCTTTCTTCGCCCCGCCCCCTATCCGTCTCCTGGATGTGACGGCCTCGTATCCCCTGGCAACCCAGTTCCATCTGCACCCGCCTGTGTTGGCGCCCCCCCACCCCGCTGCCCTGCCCCTGCAGGTCTTGTTCTGAACCAGCTTGGACTCTCACACCCTCTCCTGTTGGTTCCTATTCATGTGGACCAGGGTCTGGTGGACCAGGGTCTGCACCGAGCAGAAAGTCCACCCGGTCTAGGATGTTGTCTAAGACTGGTTGTCTAAGTCTGGTTGACCAAGGTCTGCACCGAGCAGAAAGTCCACCCGGTCTAGGATGTTGTCTAAGACTGGATCCGACTTCTGATGCATTAAAGTCACTCAGTTGATAATCAATCAACGTATGGATCCATGATGTCGCCCACAGTCACTACTTTACAAATAACTAATCATTAGTTCAGTGATCATTAATTCATAATTCATTGATAATCATTAGTTAATATGTGATTATTCATTAGTTTGTAGGTAGTAATCATTAATAGTTAATTAATCATTAATTCATAAGTTAGTTATTAGTTCATTAAAATTAGTTAATAGGTAATCATTCATTAGTTAGTACGTAATTAATCATTACTTCATCATTAATAAGTTACTTATCAGTTCATTAATCATTAGTTCATAGGTAATTAACCATGATTTAATCGTTCATTGATTAATTCATAATTCATTAATAAGTTAGTTATCAGTTAATCATTAGTTCGGTGATCATAAATTCCTAATTCAGTAATAAGTTAGTTATCAGTAATATAATCATTAGTTCATAGGTAATTAATCTTTAGTTATTTGTTCATTGATCATTAATTCATTGATAAGTTATAAATTAATTCATCATTAGTTAAAAGGTAATTATTCATTCATTTGTAGGTAGTAATCATTAGTAGTTCATTAATCAATTATTCATAATTCATTAATAAGTTGGTTATTACTTCATTAATATTAGTTAATAGGTAATTATTCATGAGTTAATACGTAATTAATCATTCGTTCATTGATCATTAATTCATTGATGAATTAGTTATAAGTTCATTAATACTTAGTTAATAGCTAATTATTCATTAGTTCATAGGTAATTAATCATTACTTCTGAGTTCATTGATCATTAATTCATAATTCTTTGATAAATTAGTTATAAGTTCATTAATAATTAGTTAATAGGTAATTATTCATTGTTTCATAGGTAGTAATCCTTAGTAGTTCAATAATTATTCATTCATAATTCATTAATAAGTTAGTCATTAGTTAATTAACAGTAGTTACTAGGTAATTATTAATTAGTTAATACATAATTAATCATTGGTTCCTTGATCATTAATTCATAATTCACTAATAAGTTAGTTATCAGTTCATTAATCATTAGTTCATAGGTAATTAATCATGAGTTCATAGTTCATTGATCAATAATTCATTAATAAGTTAATTATCAGTTCATTAATCATTAGTTCATTGGTAATTAATCGTTGGTTCTTAGTTCATTGATTATTAATTCACAATTCATTGATAAGTTAGTTTTAAGTTCAGTCATCATGAGTTAATAAGTAATTATTCATTAGTCCATAGGTAGTCATCAATAGTAGTTCATTAATAATTAATTCATCATTTATTAATAAGTTAGTTATTAGTTCATTAAAATTAGTTAAAATGTAATTATTCATTAGTTCATAGGTAATTAATCAGTAGTTCATTGATCATTAATTCATAATTTATTAATACGTTAGTTATTAGTTCATTAAAATTAGTTAATAGGGTAATTATTCATTATTTCACAGGTAATTAATCATTAGTTCATTAATCATTATTTCATAATTCATTAATAAGTTAGTTATCAGTTCATTAATCATTAGTTAATAGGTAATTATTCATTGTTTCATAGGTAGTAATCCTTAGTAGTTCAATAATTATTCATTCATAATTCATTAATAAGTTAGTCATTAGTTAATTAACAGTAGTTACTAGGTAATTATTAATTAGTTAATACATAATTAATCATTGGTTCCTTGATCATTAATTCATAATTCACTAATAAGTTAGTTATCAGTTCATTAATCATTAGTTCATAGGTAATTAATCATGAGTTCATAGTTCATTGATCAATAATTCATTAATAAGTTACTTATCAGTTCATTAATCATTAGTTCAATGGTAATTAATCGTTGGTTCTTAGTTCATTGATTATTAATTCACAATTCATTGATAAGTTAGTTTTAAGTTCAGTCATCATGAGTTAATAAGTAATTATTCATTAGTCCATAGGTAGTCATCAATAGTAGTTCATTAATAATTAATTCATCATTTATTAATAAGTTAGTTATTAGTTCATTAAAATTGGTTAAAATGTAATTATTCATTAGTTCATAGGTAATTAATCAGTAGTTCATTGATCATTAATTCATAATTTATTAATACGTTAGTTATTAGTTCATTGAAATTAGTTAATAGGGTAATTATTCATTATTTCACAGGTAATTAATCATTAGTTCATTAATCATTATTTCCTAATTCATTAATAAGTTAGTTATCAGTTCATTAATCATTAGTTCATAGTTCATCCATCCATTTTCTACCGCTTACAGGGTCACAGGGGGGCGCTGGTGCCTATCTCAGCTACAATCGGGCGGAAGGCGGAGTACACCCTGGACAACTTGCCACCTCATCGCAGGGCTAGTTCATTGATCATTAACTCATAATTAATAAGTTAGTTATCAGTTAATTAATCATTAGTTCATAATTAATTAATCATTAGTTCTTTATTCATTAATCATGAGTTAAAAGGTAATTATTCATTAGTTCATAGGTAGTAATCATTAGTAGTTCATTAATTATCAATTCATCATTATAAAGTTAGTTATTAGTTAATTAACATTAGTTAATAGGTAATTATTCATTAGTTAATACACAATCATTAGTTTATAGTCCATTGATCATTAATTCATAATTCATTAATAAGTTAGTTATCAGTTCATTAATCAGTAGTTCATAGGTAATTAATCATCCATCCATCCATTTTCTACCGCTTATTCCCTTTCGGGGTCGCGTGGGGCGCTGGCGCCTATCTCAGCTACAATCGGGCGGAAGGCGGTGTACACCCTGGACAAGTCGCCACTTCATCACAGGGCCAACACAGATAGACAGACAACATTCACACACTAGGGACCATTTAGTGTTGCCAATCAACTTATCCCCAGGTGCATGTCTTTGGAGGTGGGAGGGGCCTATCCCCAGGTGCATGTCTTTGGAGGTGGGAGGGGCCTATCCCCAGGTGCATGTCTTTGGAGGTGGGAGGGGCCTATCCCCAGGTGCATGTCTTTGGAGGTGGGAGGGGCCTATCCCCAGGTGCATGTCTTTGGAGGTGGGAGGAAGCCGGAGTACCCGGAGGGAACCCACGCAGTCACGGGGAGAACATGCAAACTCCACACAGAACCCATTATAATTAGTTAATAGGTAATTATTAATTAGTTAATAAGTAATTAATCATTAATGAGTTAGTTATCAGTTCATCATTAGTTCGGTGATCATTAATTCCTAATTCATTAATAAGTTAGTTATCAGTAATATAATCAGTTCATAGGTAATTAATCTTTAGTTATTTGTTCATTGATCATTAATTCATTGATAAGTTATAATTTCATTCATCATTAGTTAAAATGTAATTATTCATAAGTTTGTAGGCAGTAATAATTAATAATTCATTAATCAATAATTCATAATTAATTAATAAGTTAGTTGTTACTTCATTAACATTAGTTAATAGGTAATTATTCATGAGTTAATGTGTAATTAATCATTTATTCATTGATCATTAATTCATCATTCATTAATAAGTTAGTTTTCAGTTCATTAATCATTAGATCATAAGTAGTTAATCATGAGTTCAGAGTTCATTGATGATGAATTCATAATTCATTAACAAGTTACTTATCAGTTCATCATTAGTCCATAGATCATTAATTCCTAATTCATTAATAAGTTAGTTATCAGTTAATTCATCATTAGTTCATGGATCATTAATTCCTAATTCATTAATAAGTTAGTTATCAGTTAATTCATCATTAGTTCATAGTTTAATCAATCAATCGTTATTTATATAGCCCTAAATCACAAATGTCTCAAAGGGCTGCACAAACCACACCAACATCCTCGGTAGTTAATCTCACATAAGGGCAAGGAAAAACTCACCCAAGTGGGACATCGGTGACAATGATGACTATGAAAAAACCTTGAAGAGGACTAAATGTATATAATAATACACAAATACATCAAATAAATGTATATACTAATACAAAAATACACCAACTAAAGGTATATAATATTACACATATACACCAACTAAATGTATTTGATAAAACAAAGTTTCACCAACTATTGTATGTAATAATACAGAAATACATCAAATAAATGTATATAATAATACAAAAATACACCAACTAAAGGTATATAATAATACACAAATACACCAACTAAATGGATATATTCTAATACACCAATACGCTAAGTAATTGTAGATGATAATACAAAAATACACTAACTAAATGTATATAAGAATACAAAAATACACCAACTAAATGGATATAATAATACAAAAATACAGCAAATAAATGTATATAATAATACACCGAATAAATGTATATAATACAAAATACACCAACTAAATGTATATAATAATACAAATATACACCAACTAAATGGATAAAACAACACAAAATTACACTGACTAAATGTATATAATACTACACAAATACACCAACTAAATGGATAACATAATACAAAATACACCATCTAAATGGATATATTACACAAATACACCAACTAAATTGATATGACAATACAAAAATACACCAACTAAATGTATACAACAATACACAAATACACCACTTAAATGTATATTATAATACACAAATACACCAACTAAATGTATATGACAAAAAACTAAGTTTCACCAACTATTTGTATATATGATACATAAATACACTAAATAAATGTATATAATAATACTCAAATACACCAACTAAATGGATAACATAATACAAAATACACCATCTAAATGGATATAATACTACACAAATACACCAAATAAATGTACATGATAATACAAAAATACACCAACTAAATGTATATAATAATACAAAAATACACCAACTAAATGTATATAACAATACACAAATACACCACTTAAATGTATATTATAATACACAAATACACCAACTAAATGTATATGATAAAAAACTAAGTTTCACCAACTATTTGTATATATGATACATAAATACACTAAATAAATGTATATAATAATACTCAAATACACCAACTAAATGGATAACATAATACAAAATACACCCTCTAAATGGATATAATACTACACAAATACACCAAATAAATATACATGATAATACAAAAATACACCAACTAAATTTATATAATAATACAAAAATACACCAGCTAAATGTATATAACAATACACAAATACACCACCTAAATGTATATTATAATACACAAATACACCAACTAAATGTATATGATAAAAGAAAGTTCCACCAACTGTTTGTATATATGATACATAAATACACTAAATAAATTATATAATAATACTCAAATACACCAACTAAATGTATATAATAATACACAAATACACCAACTAAATGTATATAATAATACAAAAAATACACCAACTAAATGTATGTAATAATACACAAATACATCAAATGAATGTATATAATAATACAAAAATACACCAACTAAAGGTATATAATAATACACCAACTAAATGGATATAATAATACACCAATACGCTAGGTAATTGTAGATGACAATACAAAAATACACCAACTAAATGTATATAATATTACAAAAATACACCAACTAAATGTATATAATAATCTAAAAAATACACCAACTAAATGTATGTAATAATACACAAATATATCAAATAAATGTATATAATAATACAAAAATACACCAACTAAAGTTATATAAGAATACACCAACTAAGTGGATATAATAATAATCCAATACGCTAGGTAATTGTAGATGATAATACAAAAATACACCAGCTAAATGTATATAATATTACAAAAATACACCAACTAAATGGATATAATAATACAAAAATACACCAAATAAATGTATATAATAATACACAAATACACCAAATAAATGTATATAATACAAAATACACCAACTAAATGTATAAAATAATACACAAATACACCAACTAAATGTATAAAACAACAAAAAATTACACGAACTAAATTTATATAATACTACACAAATACACCAACTAAATGGACATATTCTAATACACCAATACGCTAAGTAATTGTAGATGATAATACAAAAATACACTAACTCAATGTATATAAGAATACAAAAATACACCAACTAAATGGATATAATGATACAAAAATACAGCAAATAAATGTATATAATAATACACCGAATAAATGTATATAATACAAAATACACCAACTAAATGTATATAATAATACAAATATACACCAACTAAATGGATAAAACAACACAAAATAATAATTACATAATATGATGATGTACAATGTGTTTCATAATGACAGGTAATAATCACATAATACGATGATGTACAATGCGTTACATAATGGCAGGTAATAATCACATTATATGATGATGTACAATGTGTTACATAATGACAGGTAATAATCACATTATATGATGATGTACAATGTGTTACATACTGACAGGTAATAATCATACTATGATGATGTACAATGTGTTACATAATGGCAGGTAATAATCACATTATATGATGATGTACAATGTGTTACATGATGACAGGTAATAATCACATTATATGATGATGTACAATGTGTTACAAAATGACAGGTAATAATCACATTGTTTGATGATGTACAAAGTGTTACATAATGACAGGTAATAGTCACATTATATGATGATGTACAATGTGTTACATAATGACAGGTAATAGTCACATTATATGATGATGTACAATGTGTTACATAATGACAGGCAATAATCACATTATATGATGATGTACAATGTGTTACATAATGACAGGTAATAATCACATTATATGATGATGTACAATGTGTTACATAATGACATGTGATAATCACATAATATTATGTACAATGTGTTACATAATGAGAAGTAATAATTACACAATATGATGATGTACAATGTGTTACATAATGACAGGTAATAGTCACATTATATGATGATGTACAATGTGTTACATAATGACAGGTAATAATCACATTATATGATGATGTACAACGTGTTACATAATGACAGGTGATAATCGCATTTTATGATGATGTACAATGTGTTACATAATGACAGGTAATAATCACATTATATGATGATGTACAATGAGTTACATAATGACAGGTAATAATCACATTATATGATGATGTACAATGAGTTACATAATGACAGGTAATAATCACATTATATGATGATGTACAATGAGTTACATAATGACAGGTAATAATCACATTATATGATGATGTACAATGAGTTACATAATGACAGGTAATAATCACATTATATGATGATGTACAATGAGTTACATAATGACAGGTAATAGTCACATAGTCCGAGGTCACATCCTTGCTGCATCCTGTCAGTTCAACCAAGACCAGACAAAGTCTGACATACAATTTGTGTTTGAAACCTTGTAATAAAATGTTGGATTGAAGCACTAAGACCAAGTAGCAGCGAGGTAGTTAGCAATAGATCCTGAGTCCTGACTGTGAGGGTTGTCTCCGTGCAGTACTTTGCCCTAAAAGTGGACTGAAAGGCTTCACAGAGATTGTCAGACGCTAAGTGTTCATTTAACTGCTGGCAACAATTTTTTCGAGGATTTTCAAGATAAAGGGAAGGTGAGACACCGGCCAGTAGTTTACCATGAGGTCAGCATCAAGCTTAGATTTCTTTTTTTTTTAATCAATAACCGCTTTTTGGAATGTTAGGAGAACAGCACCAGAGGAAGGTGATGAGTTGACAATATTTTGCACTGATGGTCTGGATCTTACAAACCCTGTTTCCATACGAGCTGGGGAATTGTGTTCCATGTAAATATAAACAGAAGGGTTAGGGTTAACCCTAACGCATACACACACACACACGCACAGACATGCACACACACACACACTTACACATGGACACACTCACACACACATACACTCAGAAACACACACACACACACATATGCACATGGATACACACAGACAGGCACACAAACTCACACACACACACACACACACACTCAGACACACCCACAGACAGACATGCACACATTTACACACAAAGGCATACACTCAGACACACACACATACACAGACACACACACATACACACACTCAGACACACATACAGACATACACTCAGACACACACACACACACACACACACACAGACATACACACAGGCACACAAACTCACACACACACACACTCAGACATACACACACACACACACACAGACAGACATACACACAGGCACACAAACTCACACACACACACACTCAGACATACACACACACACACACACAGACAGACATACACACAGGCACACAAACTCACACACACACACTCAGACATACACACACACACACACACAGACAGACATACACACAGGCACACAAACTTACACACACACACACACACACACACTCAGACATACACTCAGACACACACAGACACACCCACACACACACACACATTATAACACACACACACACAAACTATGCTGAGTCTCATAGCTGGCTGTGTGTAACTTATCAATGGATGATCAATACTCTGTGATCGATTGTCCCTATCGCCATGGCAACCAGCATTTAGCCGTCTATCGCAGGCCATTCATCTTGGAAGCCATTAAGCTGTGCACGTGTGTGTGTGTGTGTGTGTGTGTCTGAGTGTGTGTGTGTGTGTGTGTGTGTCTGAGTGTGTGTCTGAGTGTGTGTGTGTGTGTGTGTGTGTGTGTGTGTGTGTGTGTGAGTTTGTGTGCCTGTGTGTGTGTGTGTGTGTGTGTGTGTGTGTGTGTGTATGTGTGTGTGTGTGTGTGTGTGTGTGTGTATGTGTGTGTGTGTGTGTGTGTGTGTGTGTTATGGCGAGCACTACAAAGCAAAAACAAGCTCTGCTGCAACTCATAGTTGTTGTTGTTGTTGTTGATTTATGCAAATGTCATCATGAGAGTGAAATAAATAACATCTTCATATGCAATAAATACTTTTTATTTTATTTTAATAAGTATTTTGTTTTTAATAAAGACTTGGTTTTTGTGGCGCTGGATGCACTAAATCACTCTGACACAAGTCATGTGATCAATGATGTCAGAACTACTGGATGTGAGGATATCACGCTGTGTACCTAATCATGTGACTATAGTTTATATTAACTGTGTAAGAATGATGTCATCACGCTGTGTACCTAATCATGTGACTATAGTTTATATTAACTGTGTAAGAATGATGTCATCACGCTGTGTACCTAATCATGTGACTATAGTTTATATTAACTGTGTAAGAATGATGTCATCACGCTGCGTACCTAATGTAGTGACCATAGTTGATGTTTAGTGTGTAAGAATGATGTCATCACACTGTGTACCTAATGTAGTGACCATAGTTTATGTTTAGTGTGTAAGAATGATGTCATCACGCTGTGTACCTAATGTAGTGACCATAGTTGATGTTTAGTGTGTAAGAATGATGTCATCACGCTGTGTACCTAATGTAGTGACCATAGTTGATGTTTAGTGTGTAAGAATGATGTCATCACGCTGTGTACCTAATGTAGTGACCATAGTTGATGTTTAGTGTGTAAGAATGATGTCATCACACTGTGTACCTAATGTAGTGACCATAGTTGATGTTTAGTGTGTAAGAATGATGTCATCACACTGTGTACCTAATGTAGTGACCATAGTTGATGTTTAGTGTGTAAGAATGATGTCATCACGCTGTGTACCTAATGTAGTGACCATAGTTGATGTTTAGTGTGTAAGAATGATGTCATCACGCTGTGTACCTAATGAAGTGACCATAGTTGATGTTTAGTGTGTAAGAATGATGTCATCACGCTGTGTACCTAATGAGGTGACCATAGTTGATGTTTAGTGTGTAAGAATGATGTCATCACGCTGTGTACCTAATGTAGTGACCATAGTTGATGTTTAGTGTGTAAGAATGATGTCATCATGCTGTGTACCTAATGTAGTGACCATAGTTGATGTTTAGTGTGTAAGAATGATGTCATCACGCTGTGTACCTAATGAGGTGACCATAGTTGATGTTTAGTGTGTAAGAATGATGTCATCACGCTGTGTACCTAATGAGGTGACCATAGTTGATGTTTAGTGTGTAAGAATGATGTCATCACACTGTGTACCTAATGTAGTGACCATAGTTGATGTTTAGTGTGTAAGAATGATGTCATCACACTGTGTACCTAATGTAGTGACCATAGTTGATGTTTAGTGTGTAAGAATGATGTCATCACGCTTTGTACCTAATGTAGTGACCATAGTTGATGTTTAGTGTGTAAGAATGATGTCATCACGCTGTGTACCTAATGAAGTGACCATAGTTGATGTTTAGTGTGTAAGAATGATGTCATCACGCTGTGTACCTAATGAGGTGACCATAGTTGATGTTTAGTGTGTAAGAATGATGTCATCACGCTGTGTACCTAATGTAGTGACCATAGTTGATGTTTAGTGTGTAAGAATGATGTCATCATGCTGTGTACCTAATGTAGTGACCATAGTTGATGTTTAGTGTGTAAGAATGATGTCATCACACTGTGTACCTAATGTAGTGACCATAGTTGATGTTTAGTGTGTAAGAATGATGTCATCAGGCTGTGTACCTAATGAAGTGACCATAGTTGATGTTTAGTTTAAGTTGACCAACATAAATCTCCGGTGTAAAAAGTTGCGGAGTCAGCACTTGCGACTAACGAGGCCCGGGTGTGGACGGCCATCCAGGCCACGTCGTTAGTGGTGTGATTGATGACATTTGCCGCCTCTCGCTACTAATTCCACAGCTATTTTATTAGTGGCAAGCAGGAAGTCTTTTAGCATAATCAATGGCGGCCTCAACACTCGTCTCCCCGCTAATTGGCTTCACTGTCAATCATTGCATGAAATATTCCTGTCAGACACGTCCTCCTACTTCTTCTAATAAAAATACAAATAGTGGTAATAATAATAGTTGGTAAACTCCCTGCTGGCACGTCTTCTCCAGGCCACCTTAAATCCAAGTTGTACTGGGGCGGCATAGCTGGGTTGGTAGAGCAGCCGTGCCAGCAACTTGAGGGTTGCAGGTTCGATTCCCACTTCCACCATCCTAGTCACTGCCGTTGTGTCCTTGGGCAAGACACTTGACCCACCTGCTCCCAGTGCCACCCACACTGCTTTAAATGTAACTTACATGTTGGCTTTCACTATGGAAAGTGCTTTGAGTCACTTGAGAAAAAGCGCTATATAAATATAATTGACTTCACTAGTGCAAACAAAACGAAGGTAATGTACTCTGCACTACTGCTACTGTACTTCTGCACACAACAAACACAACTATGTTTGACATCAGCTATGGCGACACCTTACCAGATCAAAGCTGCACACTTCCTGCCACCATGATTGTCTTTTACTCGCATCAACAGAATAATGCCAACAACACCCAGCCAATCCATGTCAACACAAAGGAGCACAGTGCACACGTCTGGACTATATTCGGTACTATACCATCTATAAAAAGTAGCGGTCAGCCCCCCGTCATCGTCACGTCGCGTAAAGATAAAGGTGACGTTATAACACTGAAAGAGAACATGGCTAGCTAGTCTGCAGCCGGCAGTGTTTTAGCTACTTCTAAATCACTAATCCTGGTCTCCATGGCGACCACCAAAGTGAGTTTCTTACAAATATTATTATCACTGCAGGATGAGGAATAGCTCAACATGCTTCACTACGCAACAGAAGGAGGATGCAATAGCTCACCGGCGTCACAATGTAAACAAACGCCATGGGTGGATCCACACCTGGCATCCACTGTAATGATACCAAGTACAGGAGTGTATCGAGTTGGTACTACTAAATACATCCATATTTCTTGGCATTACATCTTTCATTTGTTTTGTTTTTTATTTCACACTGTGTTTATAAAGTGGGTTAGGGTTAGGTCAGCCTGATGAAGGTCAAATGGAGCGAAAGGTGTCGCTAAAGACTTGTCTTGGCACATTGTTACAATTCTTTGTAGGGCAAGTCGTGCCTGTAATTAATTACTGTTCCCAAAATATTCAACGACTTGGAGTTTTTTTCATTTGGGGTCTTCAGGGGGTTCTACGTCTGGCGTGGGCGTCACCTTGACGGGTTGTAGACGGACAGTGCACCCCCCCCCCCCCCCACCCCCCCACCCCCCTTCCCCTAAATCCAACCCCAACCACCAGCCAGTGCCTCCAACCTGTGGTTTGGGGACTTTGTTTGCATGTGTGAATGTGATGAGGGACCACAAGACAGAAAAACTGCCACCAGAAACTAAACAAGGTCTGAATAAATCAGGAACATAAGACCTGATTCGAACACATCACAAAACAGGAGTCACAGAGGTACATCAAAGCAAACATTTTATTACATTTACCAAACAGCATAATACTTACCTGCGGGTTTTTCCAAGTTTTGATGCACATAATGTGTCAAGTAAACACATCACATGCGTCGCAATAAGCCCCGCCCCCTTCAGCATTCATATAAAGCCTCCTCCGGTAAGTGATGAGAGAGCACCCTGCTGTTAGTCCCTGGACACATGAGGAGTTCAAATATGAGCGTCGAGGTTGCCTGACCACAAACATCCTCTCTGTTGCAACAATGTTTTTATTGTGCGCACATGTGCCAGGTCAGCACTCTTTTCAGCAACATTTCAGTCTCTCGCGCATGTGTGGCTCATCTGGCTCAAAAACTCCAACTCCAAGTCCGACAACGTGTCTCGGTCCGACTGCTGCTAACAAGGGCAACAGGTGATTAGATAAACAGTCCCAGCTGGGCAATCCACTCACCTGCCGCTACCTTCGGGGCCGGTCCTTACACACCCCGCTCCGCAGCAGGCCCGCAGACCACGCCTCCCTGCACAATGACCAATGTATGATCCTGTAACTACTTGGCATCGGATCGATACCTTAATGTGTGGTATCATCCAAAATTAATGTAAAGTATCAAAGAAGAGAAGAATAAGTGATTATTATATTTTGACAGAAGTGTAGATAGTACATGCTGAAACAGAAAATAAGCAAATATGAGCAGTAAATGAACAAGTCAATTATTAATCCATTTTCTACCGCTTGTCCTTAATAATGTAGACAAAATAATAGGTAGATAAATGACACTAAGTTACTGCATACGTCAGCAGCTAAATTAGTAGTCTTTGTTTGTTTACTTAGTACTAAAAGACAAGTTGTCTAGTATGTTCACTATTTCATTTAAGGACTAAATTGCAATAATAAAGATACGTTTTATGTACCCTAACATTTTTTTGTTAAAATAAAGCAAATAATGCAATTTTATGTGGTCCTCTTTCTTTAGAAATGTTTCGAAAAGTACCGCAAAGTAGCGAAATACATTTTGCTACCGCTACCAGGACCAAATCCTAGTGAGCGGGGTCTGTCAGAGGTTCCAAACGTACGACCAACCTGTCTAGTGAAGGTGTCGTTGGTCTGCAAAGGTTTGCAGTTATAAGTCTTGCAAGTCTGGCTCAAAAACTCCAACTCCAAGTCCAACAACGTGTCTCGGTTCCACTGCTGCTAATAAGGGCAACAGGTGATTAGATAAACAGTCCCAGCTGGGCAATCCACTCACCTGCTGCTGGCCTCGAGGCTGGTCCTTACACACTGGTACCGGTACCAGGACTATTCTAGTCTTGACCAAAATCCTGGTGTGTGGGATTTTGGTTGATACTTGTATTAGTAGATTGCAGAGTACAGTACATATTGTGTACAATTGACCACTAAATGGTAACACCCCAATAAGTTTTTCAACTTGTTTAAGTCGGGGTCCTCCTTCATCCATTCATGGTAGCTTCCAAACGTACGAGCACCTGCCTAGTGAAGGTGTGGTTGGTCTGCAAAGGTTTGCAGGTATGAGTCTTGCAAGTCTGGGTCCAAAAACCCGGTGGCTGTAAAGAAGTAGAAAAGTCCAGACGGTGGTGAGAGTTCTGCCTCAGCAGGGACGTAGAAAATGGATGGATGGATGGGACGCCAACCCCAGACTTCAAACATTTCTGTCCGTGAGCAAATGAATTATTGATACGCGGTCAAGTCAGCATAAGATGATAGGAAGATGCTGATGAATCTTAAACTTCTGTCCCCTGGAGCACGTTCAGATGTGAGAGAAGACAACCACCATGTTGTCCAAGGTGGTCTTGGATCAGATATGGTTCCAAACTCATCTCTCTGGTTTCACGAGGGACAGGCACACAGTTTTAGGATGTAGACAAACTACTTGGTTTTATGAAAGGACAATTCTACCAGTCTTCAAGCTTTTCACTAAACCTTATCAACTCTGCCTGTCCCTTCCTAAAGAGAGAGACCCCCACATCCTGGAAGTCCTGGCACACCTTCCAGTTCTACTGGATACTTTTCCTTAGGGGGTCGGCATGGCACAGTTGGGAGAGCGGCCATTACGTTAAAGTCCTGATGATTGTCACACACTCACATTATGTGGTGTGAAATGTGTCCTCTGCATTGGACCCATCCCTTTTTTACCCCCTGGGGGACGAGGGGAGCAGTGAGCAGCAGCGGTGGTCGCGTCTGACAATCATTTTTGGTGATTTAACCCCCAATTCCAAGCCTTGATGCTGAGTGCCAAGCAGGGAGGTCATGGCTCCCATTTTTAGAGTCTTTGGTACGACTCGGCCAGGGTTTGAACTCACAACCTACCCATCTCAGGACAAACACTCTAACACTTTAAGCACGAGGCCACTGAGTAGGTTCCTGGTTCGATCTGTTGGATCTGAGCCAAGGATGTGTTCGTGGCTTGTGCAGCCCTTTGAGACACTGGTGATTTAGGACTATATAAGTACCGTATTTCCTTCAATTGCCGCCTGGGTGCTAATTAATTTGAAACCTCTTCTCACTCCAGCGTTTACCAAAGGCATGCAGTAAATTTAGGCCTGTGCTTACAAATTTGAGTGTGATGTAAGGATAGCCTCATGAAAAGTGAATGGTTGTACTTGTATAGTACTTTTCTACCCCTTTTGAAGGAGCCCAAAGCGCTTTGACACTACTTCCACATGCAAGGCGCTAACCAGCACCCATCAGGAGCAAGGGTGAAGTGTCTTGCTCAAGGACACAACGGACGTGATGAGGTTGGTAGAAGTTGGGGATTGAACCAGGAACCCTCAGGTTGCTGGCACAGTCACACTACCAACTTTGCCACGCCGTCCCATTTAATTAAAAAAAATTTTTATCATGGTCTTACCTTTACTTACAAACCTTGTTTCCATATGAGTTGGGAAATTGTGTTCGATGTAAATATAAACAGAATACAATGATTTGCAAATCCTTTTCAAGCCATATTCAGTTGAATATGCTACAAAGACAACATATTTCATGTTCAAACTCATAAACTTTTTTTTTTTTGTGCAAATAATCATTAACTTTAAAAAATGATGCCAGCAACACGTGACAAAGAAGTTGGGAAAGGTGGCAATAAATACTGATAAAGTTGAGGACTGCTCATCAAACACTTATGTGGAACATCCCACAGGTGTGCAGGTTAATTGGGAACAGGTGGGTGCCATGATTGGCTATAAAAACAGCTTCCATGAAATGCTAAGTAATTTACAAACAAGAATGGGGCGAGGGTCACCACTTTGTAAGCAAATTATCGAACAGTTTTAGAACAACATTTCTCAACGAGCTATTGCAAGGAATTTAGGGATTTTACCATCTACTGTCCGTAAAATCATCAAAAGGTTCAGAGAATCTGGAGAAATCACTGCACGTAAGCGATGATATTACAGACCTTTGATCCCTCAGGCGGTACTGCATCAAAAACAGACATCAGTGTGTAAAGGATATCACCACACGGGCTCAGGAACACTTCATAAAACCACTGTCAGTAACTACAGTTGGTCGCTGCATCTGTAAGTGCCAGTTAAAACTCTACTATGCTAAGCGAAAGACATTTATCAACAACACCCAGGAACGCCGCCGGCTCATCTAAGATGGACTGATGCAAAGTGGCAAAGTGTTCTGTGGTCTGACGAGTCCACATTTCAAATTATATTTGGAAACAGAGGAGGTGGTGTCCTCCAGAACAAAGATGAAAATAACCATCCGGATTGTTTTAGGTGCAAAGTGTAAAAGCCAGCATGTGTGATGGTATGGGGGTGTATTAGTGAACAAGACATGGGTAACTTACACATGTGTGATGGTATGGGGGTGTATTAGTGCCCAAGGCATGGGTAACTTACACATGTGTGATGGTATGGGGGTGTATTAGTGAACAAGACATGGGTAACTTACACATGTGTGATGGTATGGGGGTGTATTAGTGCCCAAGGCATGGGTAACTTACACATGTGTGATGGTATGGGGGTGTATTAGTGCCCAAGACATGGGTAACTTACACATGTGTGATGGTATGGGGGTGTATTAGTGCCCAAGGCATGGGTAACTTACACATGTGTGATGGTATGGGGGTGTATTAGTGCCCAAGGCATGGGTAACTTACACATGTGTGATGGTATGGGGGTGTATTAGTGCCCAAGGCATGGGTAACTTACACATGTGTGATGGTATGGGGGTGTATTAGTGAACAAGACATGGGTAACTTACACATGTGTGATGGTATGGGGGTGTATTAGTGCCCAAGGCATGGGTAACTTACACATGTGTGATGGTATGGGGGTGTATTAGTGCCCATGGGATGGGTAACTTACACATGTGTGATGGTATGGGGGTGTATTAGTGCCCAAGGCATGGGTAACTTACACATGTGTGATGGTATGGGGGTGTATTAGTGAACAAGACATGGGTAACTTACACATGTGTGATGGTATGGGGGTGTATTAGTGAACAAGGCATGGGTAACTTACACATGTGTGATGGTATGGGGGTGTATTAGTGCCCAAGACATGGGTAACTTACACATGTGTGATGGTATGGGGGTGTATTAGTGCCCAAGGCATGTGTAACTTACACATGTGTGATGGTATGGGGGTGTATTAGTGCCCAAGGCATGGGTAACTTACACATGTGTGATGGTATGGGGGTGTATTAGTGCCCAAGGCATGGGTAACTTACACATGTGTGATGGTATGGGGGTGTATTAGTGCCCAAGGCATGGGTAACTTACACATGTGTGATGGTATGGGGGTGTATTAGTGAACAAGGCATGGGTAACTTACACATGTGTGATGGTATGGGGGTGTATTAGTGAACAAGACATGGGTAACTTACACATGTGTGATGGTATGGGGGTGTATTAGTGAACAAGACATGGGTAACTTACACATGTGTGATGGTATGGGGGTGTATTAGTGAACAAGACATGGGTAACTTACACATGTGTGATGGTACGGGGGTGTATTAGTGAACAAGGCATGGGTAACTTACACATGTGTGATGGTATGGGGGTGTATTAGTGAACAAGACATGGGTAACTTACACATGTGTGATGGTATGGGGGTGTATTAGTGAACAAGACATGACTAACTTACACATGTGTGATGGTATGGGGGTGTATTAGTGCCCAAGGCATGGGTAACTTACACATGTGTGATGGTATGGGGGTGTATTAGTGCCCAAGGCATGGGTAACTTACACATGTGTGATGGTATGGGGGTGTATTAGTGCCCAAGGCATGGGTAACTTACACATGTGTGATGGTATGGGGGTGTATTAGTGAACAAGACATGGGTAACTTACACATGTGTGATGGTATGGGGGTGTATTAGTGAACAAGACATGGGTAACTTACACATGTGTGATGGTATGGGGGTGTATTAGTGCCCAAGGCATGGGTAACTTACACATGTGTGATGGTATGGGGGTGTATTAGTGCCCAAGGCATGGGTAACTTACACATGTGTGATGGTATGGGGGTGTATTAGTGCCCAAGGCATGGGTAACTTACACATGTGTGATGGTATGGGGGTGTATTAGTGAACAAGACATGGGTAACTTACACATGTGTGATGGTATGGGGGTGTATTAGTGCCCAAGGCATGGGTAACTTACACATGTGTGATGGTATGGGGGTGTATTAGTGCCCAAGACATGGGTAACTTACACATGTGTGATGGTATGGGGGTGTATTAGTGCCCAAGGCATGGGTAACTTACACATGTGTGATGGTATGGGGGTGTATTAGTGAACAAGGCATGGGTAACTTACACATGTGTGATGGTATGGGGGTGTATTAGTGCCCAAGGCATGGGTAACTTACACATGTGTGATGGTATGGGGGTGTATTAGTGAACAAGGCATGGGTAACTTACACATGTGTGATGGTATGGGGGTGTATTAGTGCCCAAGGCATGGGTAACTTACACATCTGTGAAGGCACCATTAATGCTGAAAGGTCCATACAGGTTTTGGAGCAACATATGTTGTCATCCAAGCAACGTTATCATGGACGCCCCTGCTTATTTCAGCAAGACAATGCCAAGCCACGTGTTACAACAGCGTGGCTTCGTAAAAAAAGAGTGCGAGTACTTTCCTGGCCCGCCTGCAGTCCAGACCTGTCTCCCATGGAAAATGTGTGGTGCATTATGAAGCGTAAAATAGGACAGCGGAGACCCCGGACTGTTGAAGGACTGAAGCTCTACATAAAACAAGAATGGGAAATAATTCCACTTTCAAAGCTTCAACAATTAGTTTCCTCAGTTCCCAAACGTTGATTGAGTGTTGTTAAAAGAAAAGGTGATGTAACACAGTGGTGAACATGCCCTTTCCCAACTACTTTGGCACGTGTTGCAGCCATGAAATTCTAAGGTAATGATTATTTGCACAAAAAAAATAAAGTTTATGAGTTTGAACATCAAATATGTTGTCTTTGTAGCATATTCAACTGAATATGGCTTGAAAAGGATTTGCAAATCATTGTATTCTGTTTATATTTACATCTAACACCATTTCCCAACTCATATGGAAACAGGGTTTGTATAAATGAAGTCCATGTGCAGCTCCTTTTGATCAAAATCATCAATAACTTGTTTATAGAAGTCTTCCTTATCTTTCTTCAGTTTTAAAAGTCTCTCTGTCTCCATGGAGATCTTCCTTTATTACTTCCTGCTTCCATTGAAAGCCCAGTTTAGAAAACAGTTTTATTGTAGACATGTAATCCTCCTGTTACGGTTCAGACTCCTGCCAGCGCCGCTCACCTGTCTGTGCACACCTCAGGACACGCCCACAGGCGCGAACATCCAGGAGCGAGCCATGCATGTCTCCGCCCTGCAGCAGACGCCAGCTGCAATCAATCACAGGCAATCGTCACACCTGACGCTAATGAAGGAGCTGCCTTCATAAGCTCGGACCTGCCATCACTCGCCAGGTTATAGTCTTCTGGACCTGACTAAGCATCCTGTGTCTGACTTGCATCCCACGTACTCACTCTTCCCTGCAACTTCTGTGTTTAAGTTGTGTCTGACGCTCATGTTGTCTTCCCGCAGTGTTCCCTATGTTCTCCTGTGATCCCCTGTTGTTCCCCGTGTTCTCCTGTGATCCCCTGTTGTTCCCCGTGTTCTTCTGTGATCCCCTGTTGTTCCCCGTGTTCTCCTGTGATCCCCTGTTGTTCCCCGTGTTCTCCTGTGATCCCCTGTTGTTCCCCGTGTTCTCCTGTGATCCCCTGTTGTTCCCCGTGTTCTCCTGTGATCCCCTGTTGTTCCCCGTGTTCTCCTGTGATCCCCTGTTGTTCCCCGTGTTCTCCTGTGATCCCCTGTTGTTCCCCGTGTTCTCCTGTGACCCCCTGTTGTTCCCCGTGTTCTCCTGTGATCCCCTGTTGTTCCCCGTGTTCTCCTGTGATCCCCTGTTGTTCCCCGTGTTCTCCTGTGATCCCCTGTTGTTCCCCGTGTTCTCCTGTGATCCCCTGTTGTTCCCCGTGTTCTCCTGTGATCCCCTGTTGTTCCCCGTGTTCTCCTGTGATCCCCTGTTGTTCCCCGTGTTCTCCTGTGATCCCCTGTTGTTCCCCGTGTTCTCCTGTGATCCCCTGTTGTTCCCCGTGTTCTCCTGTGACCCCCTGTTGTTCCCCGTGTTCTCCCGCTTGGACAAGTTTTCTCTGGACGCCTCTCGTTCTTCCTGGATCCTCTGACTGCCTCACAGAGTTCCGCGTTCCTTGGCTCTCTCGTCAACACTTTGGTAAAACAACCTCAGCTCATCACACACATGACCTCTCACCACATACACTTTTGGAACTCGTCCACACTCCATTTCCTTACTTTATTTTCATTTGTTTCATTCAAAAATTATTTTTTTTATCATTTTTAGCGAACCACTAACCTTAGTTGACTTTGATAACTCCGCATGATACTCATGATGAACATTTTGCGTGTGTGTGTGTGTGTGTGTGTGTGTGTGTGTGTGTGTGTGTGTGTGTGTGTGTGTGTGTGTGTGTGTGTGTGTGTTTGACTTTCAGAGCATCTGCTGGGAGCGGACATGGCAGGGGGCACAGGTGGTACATTGTCCTACTCCCTCCCCCTTTACCCCCCAGACACACAGACACACAGACACACACACACACACACACACACACACACACACACACACACACACACACACACACACAGATGCTGACCTTGTATGGGACTGGGCGCCTGGACTGTCAGCACTTGTCTCTTTCTCTCTCTCTCTCTCTCTCTCTCTCTCTCACACTCACACACACACACACACACACACACACACACACACACACACACACACACACACACACACACACACACACACACACACACACACACACACACACACACACACACACACACAGACAGACACACACACACACACACACACAGAAACACTGCCATCCTTCCCAAAGGAGGCGCACGTGTACTTGTGTGGGCTGGATGAATAATTCTGCGACTAATGAGACGTTAGTTGATGCAGAAAGAAAATAAAGCAGTGGAGAACTTGTTTAGTCTTCTACTTTTGTACTAAAAATACAAAATAACAAATCCAAACTTCTTGGGAGAGTATTTCAGCAGCAAAGCATCTTGGGAAAAAATTTGAATGATTTCATCTGGACAAAGTCACCAAGAAGAAGAAGAGTTTTTCTTTTTTGATTAAATGACGACTAATAGTAAAACATTTTGTGATGGTATTTTAATATTTTTAATATTGTACTTGTTATCATCATTATTGTGTATTATTGTAATTATTATTTTTATTTAATCATAGAAAAGTGCTTTATAGAATCTAATCCATTATTATTATTATTGTAATTGATCTGTCGCATTCACGTCTTGTTACGTTTCCTTAGTTTGTGTTTATTTTTCCACTCGGCGCTCTTGATTTAGTTCCACTTCCTGCATTTCTCCCTCAGCACTCGTTTCCCTCACCCGTCCCTGATTGGCAGCCTGGCACACCTGGTTGCAGCGGCCAATCAGGCTGCTATTTATGCCTGCCTCGCCCTCCAGTCAGGGCTCAATGATTGTTTTCTGTTTCTGTTTCCTGGTTTCCTATTTCCTTTTTTGACATTGAAGTCATGTTTACCTGCCATCTCTGCATCCTGGGGTTCCAGACGGATAGCACCTGATACATTAAAAAGTAATACACTAAAGTGACATTTTTTGAACCAATTTTTATACAAACATTTAATTTCTAATGTAAGTTATTTACAAAAGTTACATTTAAAAAAAAAAGTTATGTACTAAAGTTACACTTTCAACAAAGTTATATACAAAAGTTAAATGTTTAGCAAAAGTTATATTCTAAAGTTACTCTTTTAAGAAAAAGCTATATACTACATTTAAAATTTTAACAAAAATGATATGCAAAAGTAAAATTTTTAACAAAAGTTGTATAATAACTAATAATTCTAAACAATCAAAGCGCTCACAGAGAAGTGGGAACCCATCATTCATTCACACCTGGTGGTGGTAAGCTACATCACATCAGTAGTCACAGCTGCCCTGGGATAAAAGTTACATTTTTTACAAATATTTGATACTAACATTCCATTTTGTTTTTAGTAAAAGTTAAATACTAAAGTTACACCTTTAACAAAAGTTATATACAAAAGGTACCTTTAAAAAAATGTAAATACTTAACTTCCTTTTGTTTTTAGCAAAAGTTAAATACCAAAGTTACACTTTTAACAAAAGTTATATACAAAAGTAATTTTTTTCACAAAAGTTATATCCTAGATTTACCCTTTTTATTTTTTATAGTTTTGTTTTTTTCTACCGCACAAAAGTTACACTTTTAGCAAAAGTTCTATAAAAAAGTCAAATTTTTAACAAAAGTTATGTTAGGAACTGGTCAAGGTGGGACCCCGGGATGCAGACACGGTAGACAAATTTGAATAAGAAAAGGGAATACATTTAATCAGTCCAAAAAGTGCAACAAAAGGCGATGAGGCAGATAATGCACACCATGAAAACTAAATGAAGTCGGTTCCTCAGAGGTTGGCGGTGGAAAAGTACTAGGGTGCCCTTTTGTGGGTTCTTCCGAGATTGTTGTAGTCGTAATGGTTTGTACAGTCCTTTGAGACATTTGTGATTTGGGGCTGTATAAATAAACATTGATTGATTGATTGTAATGCATGTAGTGCGCAGGGGAAAGTCTCTCCTGCCTCAGAGAGGCTAGGAAACAAAATACAACAAGGTTAGGAAATACCAGAATAAGGAAAGTCAACATACGTGGCGAAGCGGTCACATGCAGGAAGGAAGTGCGGGATCAAACATGAACCGACAAGGAGCAGTCGTGGGTGACCAGCTTTTATACTCCTTGCTCCAAAATGGTTGCAGGTGTGTTTAAGCGGTTAGGGTTAGGGTTAGGGTTAGGGTTAGGGTTAGGGTTAGGGTTAGGGTTAGGGTTAAAATAAAAACATCACAAGTTGTAAACTAAAGTTACACTTTTAACAACAGTTATAGACACAAGTTACACTTTTAACAAAGTTTTATACAAAAGGTACACATTTAACAAAGTTTTATAGTAAAGTTAGATTTTTAACAAAGTTTTATACAAAAGTTACTTTTTTAACAAAAGTTATATGCAAAAGTTAAATTTTTAACAAAAGTTATATACAAAAGTTACATTTTATTAAAAGTTATATAACATATTTTTAAAATTTTAACAAAAATTATTTAAAAAAGTTACATTTTTAACAAATGGTATATACTAAATTACCTTTTTGGCAAAATGTATATACTTGTCAGGCTTGGACTTGGATTGAGTGTGCTCCTTCCACGCAGATGGAATGTGGGAGGAGCCAGGCCTGAATTAAGGTACATGATGTTTTATTGGGATTCTAAATACAAAAATAAACAAACCAAGGGCGCTCACAAAGAGGTATAAAATACAATCAGGAAAACAAAACGACTGCTCGATGGCATGAAAGACAATGAACTAACTTAAACTATGAATAACTAACAGAAAAAAATCTTCCTGTGACAGGAAGAAGGGGCATGGATTGCAAGGTCATGGAGGCTGTGTGAAGACATGAAGCAGAAGGCAAATAGCAGCTAGGATGATTAGAAACAGGTGTGGGACTGAGGGCTGGGCGTGACTTGGAGACCAGGTGCAAACTAATGGGTTGCTATGGAAAAACAAAACCAGGAAGTGTAAAACTGGAAACAAGAGTCCAAAAACAAAAACATAACATGACAAAACAAGATCCATAAGTGTGACAATACTAAAGTTACACTTTTAACAAAAGTTGTATACAAAATGTACACTTTGAATTGAAGTTATATACGGAAGCAACTGAAGTGAGTCATAGAATGTTCTACATATGGTGATTTTTTTATTTATTAAACTTGGACAAAGCAAACCAGCAGGTTTAAGTAAATAATGGTTGACATAATAAATGAAGTGGCCTTAGTTGGGCTTTCACATGTGGACTGACTTAGTTCTCTCACCAGAAGAGGCAATACATTCAGACTTTGGAATGCAAAAGTGATAGCTCTATCCTGGAGGAGAGACCACATGTTTATCTTAAATGTCAACCTGCAAGTAATGGTATACCTCTGTAGTCTTCCCAGTCCCTTACACACAAACATCTCCTTACATGGTCAGGTTGTACTCTCCTGAACTAACACACACCCGGACAGAGAAAGAAGAAGTATAAGACTGTGGTTCGGCTCCTCCAGGTTAGAAGTGCCTCATTTATTTTGACTTGACCTCCTCCAGGTACTGCAGTCCTGTACAATGGCTCGTTTGTAATAAAGCAACCTTTTGTTCAGCAAAGCATCTCCGACGTCTCTTTTGGTCCAGCCGCAATGCCGTATCGCCCTTGTGGGTGACAAGACCAGAAATACACAACACTACACTTTTAATAAAAATGTACACAAAAGTTATTTACAAAAGTTACACTTTTAGTTAGTTATATGCAGAAGCTAGACTTGCAGTAAAAGCTATACACTATAGTGACAATATTAAAGATCAGTAGTACATAATAGTACAGTATATAACAGTAAAACACTGGAAAGGATGGTACCACTGGTGACTTCATTGTTTTGACTATTTGGTTGCGTTTTCAGACTTTTCCACTCTTTATTAAAAACTCTCGTTTTAGACCAATCATTTTTCACGAGTATAAACAGCCGAAAAGATAAATTGCTTTAATGTTTCTGACAAAAAACAGCAACGTAGGGACAGGTAGGAAATGCGTTACTTTTTCTTTGTTTCCTTTTTTCCACTTTCGAGGGGGCAGAGCAGAAAAGAGAAGCGGCAGGTCAACTGTTTTAAAAGGGTCCTATTTATTGATACTATTAATGGAGTTGGGCAGGGCATCGTTAAAGTTGTTAGTGAGGTTATCGATAGAGCCCACATCATTTTAAAATGCTGCCATCACCGAAGGGTGTGGTAGTTGTGACAACATTCATGGAATGGCCAATGAAATATTAGTTATTGGTAGCTTGTTGACTGACAATGGCTCAGAACTTCAAATTTGATAAAGTAGTGATCGGACATTACTTAGTGTACGGGAGTACTGAAAAGTTGGAGTTGGTGACAGCTTGATAAGGACTAGATTTATCGTATTAGCATTCCGATTCTAGGGTTCATTTATTAGTTGTGTAAGACCACAACTATTAATCATAGTTTTGAGCGCCATGCACAGAAGGTCTGACAGGGTTTTCATATAGATAGTGAAATTGCCCACTCAATGGCCTAGTGGTTAGAGTGTCCGCACTGAGATGGGTAGGTCGGGAGTTCAAACCCCAGCCGAGTCATACCACAGACTATAAAAATGGGAGCCATTACTTCCCTGCTTGCCACTCAGCATCAAGGCTTGGAATTGGGGGTTAAATCACCAAAAATGATTCCCGGGCGCGGCACCGCTGCTGCTCACTACTCCCCTCACTTCCCAGGGGGTGATCAAGGGTGATGGGTCAAATGCAGAGGACACATTTCACCACACCTAGTGTGTGTGTGACAATCATTGCTACTTTAATCTAACTTATCTATATTATTTGCTTACGTCACTAGATAAGGGTCGGACTTAATGAATTCACTGAGAAAGTCCGAAAAGTGCCCAGGAGGCCATAGATAACAGTCGGATGGAACGCTAGCGATGTAACAGACCTCATAGTAATATACTGTATTTATTACTTATGTTAGGGCGAAGGTAAATGTTTTAATCAGAGATAATTGCGAGCCCTACACCCCTTTTAAGGGGAAGAGCAACATGTGCGCTTGTGTAGTTCAGACGAGATGCCTCGTTAAGCAGTAAACAAATATATCTGTTTTTAACCAAAATTCAATGTTATTTATAAGTTATAAAACTACAAGCTGAGAATGAAATATGATTCATAGGGAGCATAACTGCAAGCAGAAGGTGACTCTTAATGCTGTGGTGAACTTCTCCAAGTGAGAGAGGATGCTCCAACAGAGGTTCCATTTTTAGTGTGCTTGCCTTGATAGTCCATAAACAAGTCCATAAAAAAATTAGAGGAAGCTTCTTTGTTGCTATGGTTACCATGAAACATTATGATGTGGCGCTCGTTCAAACTCTTTGCCCTGTGTTTGCTTTCTAGCACTTTCCAGCATTTAATGTCATGTAATGGAATACTTTCCACAGTGTCATAAAATAGTTATCATGAAGTAATGTAATGATGTATTTTCCATGATGTAATGTCATGTAATACAATGTGATAGTTACCATAATGTAACTGAATGAATATGTGCAGCTGGGATGGACTCCGTAAGGGACAAGCGGTAGAGAATAGATGGATGGATGTTCTAGAATGCAATGAAATAGTTTCCATATTGTAATGTAATATTTTCCATTATGTAATGTAATGTCATATTCTCTATAATGTAAAATAATGTGATATTTTCTATAATGTAATGTCATATTTTTTACAAAGTAATGTAATAGTTTCCATAATGTAACGTAATGAGGGCTTGAATTTGACGGTGGCAAACTGGCCAAAAGCCACGAGCGCCCTCATCATTTGTCGCCCTAAAACATTGACCAACATCGTGCTGGGACCGCCCTTGACTTTTCACCCCGATGGTGGACGAGTGATGTAACAACAAACGGTAGAATAATAATTCACGATACAATTCCCCGACGGTTAGTAACACTGTATCATTTCTAGTTAGCGATAAAACATCACTTAATAATGCAGGTTAGGCAAGGTGAAGTCAGGCGTGGTTTGTCTGGATATTCATGGGGGACTAACTACACTAACTAACTACACTAACTAACTACACTAACTAACTACACTAACTAACTACACTAACTAACTACACTAACTAACTACACGGACTTTTCTGCGGAGATCTCCCCTCGGAGTGAATGTTGCTTTGATTATCAGCTGCTGGGACTGAGAGTTAATGAGGTGAGGAAACGTGCAGCAGGTGATGTGTCTCCTACTTCTTTATCAAGTCTTTACTTTGTTTGTCTTTATCAAGTCTTTACTTTGTTTGTCTTTATCAAGTCTTTACTTTGTTGACCATGATCTTCCCTCGTCTGCGCTCCCTTCCAAGGTTTCTCAAAGTCATCCCATTGGCTTGAGTTCAACCCTAACCCTGATGTGGGATCTGAGCCCAGGATGTCCTTGTGACCTGTGCAGCCCTTTGAGACACGCGTGATATAGGGCTATATAAGTAAACATTGATTGATTGATTGATTGATTGATTGATTGATTGATTGCTAATGCATGCACATACCATATTTCCTTGAATTGCCGCCAGGTATATATATTGTGCAATCTACTAATAAGTTTCAATCAACCCGCTCCAGCTTTTCAGCTTCTTGCATCGTCTTCTTTCTTGGGCTCGCCGTCTCTCTCGCTCGGCGTCCGCTTCTGTCCGTCTCTCTCTCACACGGTCTTGGCTGCCGCCCTTTTATAGTGTGAGAGGATTATTTCATTGTGCCCAGCTGACACAATTAAATAACAATTGCGGCGTCCCACCTCGCCGCTCGCTCGCCGTCCACACCTTCTTGCCGCCATCTTGGGCTGGGCTCCGGCGTGCCCTGCCTTGCTGTCGGACTGCCGGCCACGCCTTCTCGCCGCCATCTTGCAGCGGGCTAAAGTGTGCGCTGCCTTGCTGTCGGACTGCCGGCTCCGCCTCACCAAAACCCAGAACCCCTTGCAGCACAAACTCTTCCGGGCCGCTACAATATACACCCCCACTACCACCAAACCCCCCCATCTCCCGAATTTGGAGTTATGGTATTGCAGCCTACATGTATCTCTCATGTGTGACTGCCATCTACTGGTCACTCTTATAACACCGTGTGCTAAATAAAATTGCTTTGAGGTCGGTAAGCACAAGCAGAATGATTCTGTTCATTAGCCACACCGGGTTTTAAGGCCTTTTTGGAGAAAATGAAAGGATTTTAAGTGAGCCCTATAGTCTGAAAAATACAGTACATAAATACAGTCAATTATTACTATTATTATTATTAGAAAATATTGATGGTGAACGATGGAGAGAATAACACTTTTCAGTATCCAATCAGAGATTTCTGATGTCATTACGGACATGTGGTTTGTGGTCTTCTTGCTAAGTGATTCCCAGGAAGACATTCCGAGCCCGAATGAAACACATCAGCTTAGCGCAGCATCTCAAGTGTGCCAAAGTCGCCGAGGCTTCCATGGCAACCGAGTGTGGCCGCCAGTCACTCTTCATTTGTGCTTGGTGGTCGCCAATCAGTGTGTGATTTGTGCCACCTTCTGTGCCTTTGCATGTTGGCCGAGTCCAGCTTTGCTGGGAGGATTCTGGTCTCGGTCAGGGTTGTGGAGGATTCTGGTCTCAGTCAGGGTTGTGGAGGATGCTGGTCTCGGTCAGGGTTGTGGAGGATGCTGGCCTCGGTCAGGGTTGTGGAAGATGCTGGTCTCTGTCAGGGTTGTGGAGGATGCTGGTCTCGGTCAGGGTTGTGGAGGATGCTGGTCTCGGTCAGGGTTGTGGAGGATGCTGGTCTCGGTCAGGGTTGTGGAGGATGCTGGTCTCGGTCAGGGTTGTGGAGGATGCTGGTCTCGGTCAGGGTTGTGGAGGATGCTGGTCTCGGTCAGGGTTGTGGAGGATGCTGGTCTCGGTCAGGGTTGTGGAGGATGCTGGTCTCGGTCAGGGTTGTGGAGGATGCTGGTCTCGGTCAGGGTTGTGGAGGATGCTGGTCTCGGTCAGGGTTGTGGAGGATGCTGGTCTCGGTCAGGGTTGTGGAGGATGCTGGTCTCGGTCAGGGTTGTGGAGGATGCTGGTCTCGGTCAGGGTTGTGGAGGATGCTGGTCTCGGTCAGGGTTGTGGAGGATGCTGGTCTCGGTCAGGGTTGTGGAGGATGCTGGTCTCGGTCAGGGTTGTGGAGGATGCTGGTCTCGGTCAGGGTTGTGGAGGATGCTGGTCTCGGTCAGGGTTGTGGAGGATGCTGGTCTCGGTCAGGGTTGTGGAGGATGCTGGTCTCGGTCAGGGTTGTGGAGGATGCTGGTCTCAGTCAGCTATGACGGGAGGATGCTGGTCTCGGTCAGGGTTGTGGAGGATGCTGGTCTCAGTCAAGGTTGTGGAGGATGCTGGTCTCAGTCAGGGTTGTGGAGGATGCTGGTCTCAGTCAGGGTTGTGGAGGATGCTGGTCTCAGTCAGCTATGACGGGAGGATGCTGGTCTCAGTCAGGGCTGTGGAGGATGCTGGTCTCGGTCAGGGTTGTGGAGGATGCTGGTCTCGGTCAGGGTTGTGGAGGATGCTGGTCTCGGTCAGGGTTGTGGAGGATGCTGGTCTCGGTCAGGGTTGTGGAGGATGCTGGTCTCGGTCAGGGTTGTGGAGGATGCTGGTCTCGGTCAGGGTTGTGGAGGATGCTGGTCTCGGTCAGGGTTGTGGAGGATGCTGGTCTCGGTCAGGGTTGTGGAGGATGCTGGTCTCGGTCAGGGTTGTGGAGGATGCTGGTCTCGGTCAGGGTTGTGGAGGATGCTGGTCTCGGTCAGGGTTGTGGAGGATGCTGGTCTCGGTCAGGGTTGTGGAGGATGCTGGTCTCGGTCAGGGTTGTGGAGGATGCTGGTCTCGGTCAGGGTTGTGGAGGATGCTGGTCTCGGTCAGGGTTGTGGAGGATGCTGGTCTCAGTCAGGGTTGTGGAGGATGCTGGTCTCAGTCAGCTATGACGAGAGGATGCTGGTCTCGGTCAGGGTTGTGGAGGATGCTGGTCTCAGTCAGGGTTGTGGAGGATGCTGGTCTCAGTCAGGGTTGTGGAGGATGCTGGTCTCAGTCAGCTATGACGGGAGGATGCTGGTCTCGGTCAGGGTTGTGGAGGATGCTGGTCTCAGTCAGGGTTGTGGAGGATGCTGGTCTCAGTCAGGGTTGTGGAGGATGCTGGTCTCAGTCAGCTATGACGGGAGGATGCTGGTCTCGGTCAGGGTTGTGGAGGATGCTGGTCTCAGTCAGGGTTGTGGAGGATGCTGGTCTCAGTCAGGGTTGTGGAGGATGCTGGTCTCAGTCAGCTATGACGGGAGGATGCTGGTCTCGGTCAGGGTTGTGGAGGATGCTGGTCTCAGTCAGGGTTGTGGAGGATGCTGGTCTCAGTCAGCTATGACGGGAGGATGCTGGTCTCGGTCAGGGTTGTGGAGGATGCTGGTCTCGGTCAGGGTTGTGGAGGATGCTGGTCTCGGTCAGGGTTGTGGAGGATGCTGGTCTCGGTCAGGGTTGTGGAGGATGCTGGTCTCGGTCAGGGTTGTGGAGGATGCTGGTCTCGGTCAGGGTTGTGGAGGATGCTGGTCTCAGTCAGGGTTGTGGAGGATGCTGGTCTCGGTCAGGGTTGTGGAGGATGCTGGTCTCGGTCAGGGTTGTGGAGGATGCTGGTCTCGGTCAGGGTTGTGGAGGATGCTGGTCTCGGTCAGGGTTGTGGAGGATGCTGGTCTCGGTCAGGG
>NC_084619.1:76748224-76765724 GCF_033978795.1 Nerophis ophidion
ATACAGGGAGTGGACTATGTTCTGACACTGATTATACAGGAAGTGGACTATGTTCTGACACTGATCATACAGGGAGTGGACTATGTTCTGACACTGATCATACAGGAAGTGGACTATGTTCTGACACTGATCATACAGGGAGTGGACTATGTTCTGACACTGATCATACAGGGAGTGGACTATGTTCTGACACTGATCATACAGGGAGTGGACTATGTTCTGACACTGATCATACAGGGAGTGGACTATGTTCTGACACTGATCATACAGGGAGTGGACTATGTTCTGACACTGATCATACAGGGAGCGGACTGCCACAATAAGACAGTCCGATACCCCATACTCTCTGAGCACTCCCCACAGGACTTCCCGAGGGACACGGTCCAATGCCTTTTCCAAGTCCACAAAGCACATGTAGACTGGTTGGGCAAACTCCCATGCACCCTTAAAGACCTTGCCCAGAGTATAGAGCTGGTCCACAGTTCCACCACCAGGATGAAAACCACACTGTTCCTCCTGAATCCGAGGTTTGACTATCCTCCTCTCCAATACACCTGAATAGACCAATACATAGATTACTGTACGTTTATGGATGTATGTTATATCCATCCATCCATCCATTTTCTACCGCTTATTCCATTTCGGGGTCGCGGGGGCGCTGGCGCCTATCTCAGCTACAATCGGGCGGAAGGCAGGGTACACCCTATTGTTTTTATATTCCAGAGAGTTAATCCATTTTGGGGGTGTGGGAATTGAGGGGATTATTTTAATGCGTTCAAGAGTCGTACGGCCTGAGGGAAGAAGCTGTTACAGAACCTGGATGTTCTGTTACGGAGGCTGTGGAACCTCTTTATAGAGTCCAGCAGTGAAAACAGTCCTTGGTGGGGGTGGGAGGAGACTCTGCAGATTTTCTGAGCCCTGGTCAGGCAGCGGCTTTTTGCGATCTCCTGGACAGGAGGAAGAGGAGTCCTGGTGTTATTTTCTGCCATCCTCACCACTCTCTGGAGAGACTACCAGTCTGAGGCACTGCAGGTTCCTGTCCAGACAGAGATGCAGTTTGGTCAGCAGGCTCTCTATAGGGCCTCTGTAGAATGTGCTGAGAACGGGAGCTGTGCTCTTTTCATCTCACGCAAAAAGTGCATGCGCTGCTGAGCTCTTTTTACAAGAGCTACGGTGTGTAGGGACCAGGTTATATTGTCAGTGATCTGCACCCCCAAGAACTTGGTGCTGCTTACCATCTCCACCGCTGTGCCGTTGATGAAGAGTGGAGCGTGGCTGGACTGCTGCTTCCTGAAGTTGACGATGATCTCCTTGGTCTTGTCAACGTTCAGGACCAGGTTGTTGGTTCTGCACTAGTCAACCAGATGTTTCACCTCCTCCCTATAGTCCAAGTCGTTATTGTCACGTATCGGCCCACTACTGTTGTATACTTCACAATGTGGTTAGTAGTGGACCTGGTGCAGCAGTCATGTTGTGTACTTCACAATGTGGTTAGTAGTGGACCTGGTGCAGCAGTCATGTTGTGTACTTCACAATGTGGTTAGTAGTGGACCTGGTGCAGCAGTCATGTTGTGTACTTCACAATGTGGTTAGTAGTGGACCTGGTGCAGCAGTCATGTTGTGTACTTCACAATGTGGTTAGTAGTGGACCTGGTGCAGCAGTCATGTTGTGTACTTCACAATGTGGTTAGTAGTGGACCTGGTGCAGCAGTCATGTTGTGTACTTCACAATGTGGTTAGTAGTGGACCTGGTGCAGCAGTCATGTTGTGTACTTCACAATGTGGTCAGTAGTGGACCTGGTGCAGCAGTCATGTTGTGTACTTCACAATGTGGTCAGTAGTGGACCTGGTGCAGCAGTCATGTTGTGTACTTCACAATGTGGTCAGTAGTGGACCTGGTGCAGCAGTCATGTTGTGTACTTCACAATGTGGTCAGTAGTGGACCTGGTGCAGCAGTCATGTTGTGTACTTCACAATGTGGTCAGTAGTGGACCTGGTGCAGCAGTCATGTTGTGTACTTCACAATGTGGTCAGTAGTGGACCTGGTGCAGCAGTCATGTTGTGTACTTCACAATGTGGTTAGTAGTGGACCTGGTGCAGCAGTCATGTTGTGTACTTCACAATGTGGTTAGTAGTGGACCTGGTGCAGCAGTCATGTTGTGTACTTCACGATGTGGTCAGTAGTGGACCTGGTGCAGCAGTCATGTTTTGTACTTCACAATGTGGTTAGTAGTGGACCTGGTGCAGCAGTCATGTTGTGTACTTCACAATGTGGTTAGTAGTGGACCTGGTGCAGCAGTCATGTTGTGTACTTCACAATGTGGTTAGTAGTGGACCTGGTGCAGCAGTCATGTTGTGTACTTCACAATGTGGTTAGTAGTGGACCTGGTGCAGCAGTCATGTTGTATACTTCACAATGTGGTTAGTAGTGGACCTGGTGCAGCAGTCATGTTGTGTACTTCACAATGTGGTTAGTAGTGGACCTGGTGCAGCAGTCATGTTGTATACTTCACAATGTGGTTAGTAGTGGACCTGGTGCAGCAGTCATGTTGTGTACTTCACAATGTGGTTAGTAGTGGACCTGGTGCAGCAGTCATGAGTCATCAACGTGAACAGCAGAGGTCAAAGGGCGCAGCCCTTGGGGGAGCCGGTGCTCAGGGAGATGGTACTGGAGGTGTTGTTGCCCACTCTCACAGACTGGATTCTGTCTGTGAGGAAGTCAAGCAGCCAGTTGCATAGGGCGTTACTGAATCCAAGGGGGGCCAGTTTGCTCACCAAGTGCTGCGGGATGATGGTGTTGAATGCTGAGCTGAAGTCCAGAAACAACACCTGCACGTGTGTGTCCTTTCCTTCCAGATGTTCTAAGCTCAGGTGGAGTGCAGAGGAGATGGCGTCCTCTGTGGGGCGGTTAGGGCAATGTGCAAACTGGCATGGGTGGAACGTGGGGAGAAGTCTGGAGACAATGTGTTCCTTTACCAGCCTCTCCAAGCACTTCATTATGATGGAGGTGAGTGCCACGGGGCGATAATCACTGAGGGAGGAGATTGTGGGTGTTTTAGGCAGAGGAATGATTGTGGGCGTCTTAAAACATGATGGTACCACAGCCTGGGTCAGCGAGATGTTGAAGATGTCTGTGAGAACCCCTAGTCAGCTGGTCTGCACATCCCTTAAACACCTTGCCTGGAATGTCATCAGGTCCCGGTGCTTTCCGGGGGTTCACTCTCCTCAGGTTTTCCCCGACATCCGCTGTGTCCAGGTTGAGCGGCTGCTCATCAGGCAAGGGATGGATTTCTTCGCCGGAGTGGTGTTAAGTGCCTCAAACCTTGCAAAGTAGTTGTTTAGGTCATTTAGGAAGCTAATACTTTTGTCCCAGGGACATTGGCAGCTTTATAGTCCGTGATGACCTGTATGCCTTGCCACATTTGTCTAGTGTTTGTAGGGTTCTCAAAGAAGTCCTGCACTTTCTGACTGTGAGCACGCTTTGCAACCCTAATGGCACGGTTCCGGTTAACTCTGGCAGTTTTAAGTGCTACCATATGGCCAGATTTAAGAGCCTTGTTCCGAGCCTTCAGCATTGCTCGTACCTCACTGTTCATCCAGGGGTTCTCGTTGGCCCGTGTGGGGATGTTCTTGATCACACTGACATCCTCCATGCACTTCTGAATGTATGCGGACACAGACTCTGCATACTCCTCCACACACCTGTGATGATTGTGGCTGGCGGAGCAGTCTTGTAATGCTTACTTTGCTCCCTCTTGTATGAAGGAATTGGTATCATTTTTTAAAATCAAAACAGGTCTAGGAACATGCAGGTCTAGAAGCACGAAGGTCAGAAGCATGCAAGTTTAGAAGCATGCAGGTCTAGAAACACGCCATTCTAGAAGTATGTAAGTCTATAAATATGCAGGTCTAGAAACACGCACATCTAGAAACACGCCGGTCTAGAAGCAAGTAAGTCTGTAAATATGCAGGTCTAGAAACACGCCGGTCTAGAAACATGCAGGTCTCAAAACACACAAGTCTAGCAGCACGGAGGTATTGAAGCACACAGGTCTGATGTTCTGCTAACTGTGTGCTTTGCTGCCCGCTCTGCTGCCGACAGGAAAACCCTGCAAAGGGTGACCAGGACTGCAGAGAAGATCATCGGCCACCCTGTCCCTTCCTACAGGATAAAGCTCACTCTTGCTTTATTGAAAAAGATAACAAAATCCTGGCAGACAGTCTCACCCTGGTTAGTACTTGTTCAACTTACTGGCATCAGACAGTTCTCACCCTGGTTAGTACTTGTTCAACTTACTGGCATCAGACAGTTCTCACCCTGGTTAGTACTTGTTCAACTTACTGGCATCAGACAGTTCTCACCCTGGTTAGTACTTGTTCAACTTACTGGCATCAGACAGTTCTCACCCTGGTTAGTACTTGTTCAACTTACTGGCATCAGACAGTTCTCACCCTGGTTAGTACTTGTTCAACTTACTGGCATCAGACAGTTCTCACCCTGGTTAGTACTTGTTCAACTTACTGCCATCAGACAGTTCTCACCCTGGTTAGTACTTGTTCAACTTACTGGCATCAGACAGTTCTCACCCTGGTTAGTACTTGTTCAACTTACTGGCATCAGACAGATCTCACCCTGGTTAGTACTTGTTCACCCTGTTTTCTACTGTTGCATTGCTGTCTGTACTGATACTTGTGTATTCGTACTGATATTTATGTACAAACCCCGTTTCCATATGAGTTGGGAAATGGTGTTAGATGTAAATATAAACAGAATACAATGATTTGCAAATCATTTTCAAGCCATATTCAGTTGAATATGCTACAAAGACAACATATTTCATGTTCAAACTCAAAAACTTTTTTTTTTGCAAATAATCATTAACTTTAGAATTTGATGTTAGCAACACGTGACAAAGAAGTTGGGAAGGGTGGCAATAAATACTGATAAAGTTGAGGAATGCTCATCAAACACTTATTTGGAACATCCCACAGGTGTGCAGGTTAATTGGGAACAGGTGGGTGCCATGATTGGCTATAAAAACAGCTTCCGTGAAATGCTAAGTCATTCACAAACAAGGATGGGGTGAGGGTCACCACTTTGTAAGCAAATTGTCGAACAGTTTTAGAACAACATTTCTCAACGAGATATTGCAAGGAATTTAGGGATTTTACCATCTATGATCCTTCAGGCGGTACTGCATCAAAAACCGACATCAGTGTGTAAAGGATATCACCACATGGGCTCAGGAACACTTCATAAAACCACTGTCAGTAACTACAGTTGGTCGCTACATCTGTAAGTGCAAGTTAAAACTCTACTATGCTAAGCGAAAGCCATTTATCAACAACACCCAGGAACGCCGCCGGCTCATCTAAGATGGACTGATGCAAAGTGGAAAAGTGTTCTGTGGTCTGACAAGTCCACATTTCAAATTATATTTAGAAACTGTGGACGTGGTGTCCTCCAGAACAGAGAGGAAAATAACCATCTGGATTGTTTTAGGTGCAAAGTTCAAAAGCCAGCATGTGTGATGGTATGGGGGTGTATTAGTGAACAAGACATGGGTAACTTACACATGTGTGATGGTATGGGGGTGTATTAGTGCCCAAGGCATGGGTAACTTACACATGTGTGATGGTATGGGGGTGTATTAGTGCCCAAGGCATGGGTAACTTACACATGTGTGATGGTATGGGGGTGTATTAGTGCCCAAGGCATGGGTAACTTACACATGTGTGATGGTATGGGGGTGTATTAGTGCCCAAGGCATGGGTAACTTACACATGTGTGATGGTATGGGGGTGTATTAGTGCCCAAGGCATGGGTAACTTACACATGTGTGATGGTATGGGGGTGTATTAGTGAACAAGGCATGGGTAACTTACACATGTGTGATGGTATGGGGGTGTATTAGTGCCCAAGACATGGGTAACTTACACATGTGTGATGGTATGGGGGTGTATTAGTGAACAAGACATGGGTAACTTACACATGTGTGATGGTATGGGGGTGTATTAGTGCCCAAGACATGGGTAACTTACACATGTGTGATGGTATGGGGGTGTATTAGTGCCCAAGGCATGGGTAACTTACACATGTGTGATGGTATGGGGGTGTATTAGTGCCCAAGGCATGGGTAACTTACACATGTGTGATGGTATGGGGGTGTATTAGTGCCCAAGGCATGGGTAACTTACACATGTGTGATGGTATGGGGGTGTATTAGTGCCCAAGGCATGGGTAACTTACACATGTGTGATGGTATGGGGGTGTATTAGTGCCCAAGGCATGGGTAACTTACACATGTGTGATGGTATGGGGGTGTATTAGTGAACAAGACATGGGTAACTTACACATGTGTGATGGTATGGGGGTGTATTAGTGAACAAGACATGGGTAACTTACACATGTGTGATGGTATGGGGGTGTATTAGTGCCCAAGACATGGGTAACTTACACATGTGTGATGGTATGGGGGTGTATTAGTGCCCAAGGCATGGGTAACTTACACATGTGTGATGGTATGGGGGTGTATTAGTGAACAAGACATGGGTAACTTACACATGTGTGATGGTATGGGGGTGTATTAGTGAACAAGACATGACTAACTTACACATGTGTGATGGTATGGGGGTGTATTAGTGCCCAAGGCATGGGTAACTTACACATGTGTGATGGTATGGGGGTGTATTAGTGCCCAAGGCATGGGTAACTTACACATGTGTGATGGTATGGGGGTGTATTAGTGAACAAGGCATGGGTAACTTACACATGTGTGATGGTATGGGGGTGTATTAGTGAACAAGACATGGGTAACTTACACATGTGTGATGGTATGGGGGTGTATTAGTGCCCAAGGCATGGGTAACTTACACATGTGTGATGGTATGGGGGTGTATTAGTGCCCAAGGCATGGGTAACTTACACATGTGTGATGATATGGGGGTGTATTAGTGCCCAAGGCATGGGTAACTTACACATGTGTGATGGTATGGGGGTGTATTAGTGCCCAAGGCATGGGTAACTTACACATGTGTGATGGTATGGGGGTGTATTAGTGCCCAAGGCATGGGTAACTTACACATGTGTGATGGTATGGGGGTGTATTAGTGCCCAAGGCATGGGTAACTTACACATGTGTGATGGTATGGGGGTGTATTAGTGCCCAAGGCATGGGTAACTTACACATGTGTGATGGTATGGGGGTGTATTAGTGCCCAAGGCATGGGTAACTTACACATGTGTGATGGTATGGGGGTGTATTAGTGAACAAGACATGGGTAACTTACACATGTGTGATGGTATGGGGGTGTATTAGTGAACAAGACATGGGTAACTTACACATGTGTGATGGTATGGGGGTGTATTAGTGCCCAAGACATGGGTAACTTACACATGTGTGATGGTATGGGGGTGTATTAGTGCCCAAGGCATGGGTAACTTACACATGTGTGATGGTATGGGGGTGTATTAGTGCCCAAGACATGGGTAACTTACACATGTGTGATGGTATGGGGGTGTATTAGTGAACAAGACATGGGTAACTTACACATGTGTGATGGTATGGGGGTGTATTAGTGAACAAGACATGACTAACTTACACATGTGTGATGGTATGGGGGTGTATTAGTGCCCAAGGCATGGGTAACTTACACATGTGTGATGGTATGGGGGTGTATTAGTGCCCAAGGCATGGGTAACTTACACATGTGTGATGGTATGGGGGTGTATTAGTGCCCAAGGCATGGGTAACTTACACATGTGTGATGGTATGGGGGTGTATTAGTGCCCAAGGCATGGGTAACTTACACATGTGTGATGGTATGGGGGTGTATTAGTGCCCAAGGCATGGGTAACTTACACATGTGTGATGGTATGGGGGTGTATTAGTGAACAAGACATGGGTAACTTACACATGTGTGATGGTATGGGGGTGTATTAGTGAACAAGACATGGGTAACTTACACATGTGTGATGGTATGGGGGTGTATTAGTGAACAAGACATGGGTAACTTACACATGTGTGATGGTATGGGGGTGTATTAGTGCCCAAGGCATGGGTAACTTACACATGTGTGATGGTACGGGGGTGTATTAGTGCCCAAGGCATTGGTAACTTACACATGTGTGATGGTATGGGGGTGTATTAGTGCCCAAGGCATGGGTAACTTACACATGTGTGATGGTATGGGGGTGTATTAGTGAACAAGACATGGGTAACTTACACATGTGTGATGGTATGGGGGTGTATTAGTGAACAAGGCATGGGTAACTTACACATGTGTGATGGTATGGGGGTGTATTAGTGAACAAGACATGGGTAACTTACACATGTGTGATGGTATGGGGGTGTATTAGTGCCCAAGGCATGGGTAACTTACACATGTGTGATGGTATGGGGGTGTATTAGTGCCCAAGGCATGGGTAACTTACACATGTGTGATGGTATGGGGGTGTATTAGTGCCCAAGGCATGGGTAACTTACACATGTGTGATGGTATGGGGGTGTATTAGTGCCCAAGGCATGGGTAACTTACACATGTGTGATGGTATGGGGGTGTATTAGTGAACAAGACATGGGTAACTTACACATGTGTGATGGTATGGGGGTGTATTAGTGCCCAAGGCATGGGTAACTTACACATGTGTGATGGTATGGGGGTGTATTAGTGCCCAAGGCATGGGTAACTTACACATGTGTGATGGTATGGGGGTGTATTAGTGAACAAGACATGGGTAACTTACACATGTGTGATGGTATGGGGGTGTATTAGTGAACAAGACATGGGTAACTTACACATGTGTGATGGTATGGGGGTGTATTAGTGCCCAAGGCATGGGTAACTTACACATGTGTGATGGTATGGGGGTGTATTAGTGCCCAAGGCATGGGTAACTTACACATGTGTGATGGTATGGGGGTGTATTAGTGCCCAAGGCATGGGTAACTTACACATGTGTGATGGTATGGGGGTGTATTAGTGCCCAAGGCATGGGTAACTTACACATGTGTGATGGTATGGGGGTGTATTAGTTCTAAGGCATGGGTAACTTACACATGTGTGATGGTATGGGGGTGTATTAGTGCCCAAGACATGGGTAACTTACACATGTGTGATGGTATGGGGGTGTATTAGTGCCCAAGGCATGGGTAACTTACACATGTGTGATGGTATGGGGGTGTATTAGTGAACAAGACATGGGTAACTTACACATGTGTGATGGTATGGGGGTGTATTAGTGAACAAGACATGGGTAACTTACACATGTGTGATGGTATGGGAGTGTATTAGTGAACAAGGCATGGGTAACTTACACATGTGTGATGGTATGGGGGTGTATTAGTGAACAAGACATGGGTAACTTACACATGTGTGATGGTATGGGGGTGTATTAGTGCCCAAGGCATGGGTAACTTACACATGTGTGATGGTATGGGGGTGTATTAGTGCCCAAGGCATGGGTAACTTACACATGTGTGATGGTATGGGGGTGTATTAGTGCCCAAGGCATGGGTAACTTACACATGTGTGATGGTATGGGGGTGTATTAGTGAACAAGACATGGGTAACTTACACATGTGTGATGGTATGGGGGTGTATTAGTGAACAAGACATGGGTAACTTACACATGTGTGATGGTATGGGTGTGTATTAGTGCCCAAGGCATGGGTAACTTACACATGTGTGATGGTATGGGGGTGTATTAGTGAACAAGACATGGGTAACTTACACATGTGTGATGGTATGGGGGTGTATTAGTGAACAAGACATGGGTAACTTACACATGTGTGATGGTATGGGGGTGTATTAGTGCCCAAGGCATGGGTAACTTACACATGTGTGATGGTATGGGGGTGTATTAGTGCCCAAGGCATGGGTAACTTACACATGTGTGATGGTATGGGGGTGTATTAGTGCCCAAGGCATGGGTAACTTACACATGTGTGATGGTATGGGGGTGTATTAGTGCCCAAGGCATGGGTAACTTACACATGTGTGATGGTATGGGGGTGTATTAGTGCCCAAGGCATGGGTAACTTACACATGTGTGATGGTATGGGGGTGTATTAGTGCCCAAGGCATGGGTAACTTACACATGTGTGATGGTATGGGGGTGTATTAGTGAACAAGACATGGGTAACTTACACATGTGTGATGGTATGGGGGTGTATTAGTGCCCAAGGCATGGGTAACTTACACATGTGTGATGGTATGGGGGTGTATTAGTGCCCAAGGCATGGGTAACTTACACATGTGTGATGGTATGGGGGTGTATTAGTGCCCAAGGCATGGGTAACTTACACATGTGTGATGGTATGGGGGTGTATTAGTGAACAAGACATGGGTAACTTACACATGTGTGATGGTATGGGGGTGTATTAGTGAACAAGACATGGGTAACTTACACATGTGTGATGGTATGGGGGTGTATTAGTGCCCAAGGCATGGGTAACTTACACATGTGTGATGGTATGGGGGTGTATTAGTGCCCAAGGCATGGGTAACTTACACATGTGTGATGGTTTGGGGGTGTATTAGTGAACAAGACATGGGTAACTTACACATGTGTGATGGTATGGGGGTGTATTAGTGAACAAGACATGGGTAACTTACACATGTGTGATGGTATGGGGGTGTATTAGTGAACAAGACATGGGTAACTTACACATGTGTGATGGTATGGGGGTGTATTAGTGAACAAGACATGGGTAACTTACACATGTGTGATGGTATGGGGGTGTATTAGTGCCCAAGGCATGGGTAACTTACACATGTGTGATGGTATGGGGGTGTATTAGTGCCCAAGGCATGGGTAACTTACACATGTGTGATGGTATGGGGGTGTATTAGTGCCCAAGGCATGGGTAACTTACACATGTGTGATGGTATGGGGGTGTATTAGTGCCCAAGGCATGGGTAACTTACACATGTGTGATGGTATGGGGGTGTATTAGTGCCCAAGGCATGGGTAACTTACACATGTGTGATGGTATGGGGGTGTATTAGTGCCCAAGGCATGGGTAACTTACACATGTGTGATGGTATGGGGGTGTATTAGTGAACAAGACATGGGTAACTTACACATGTGTGATGGTATGGGGGTGTATTAGTGCCCAAGGCATGGGTAACTTACACATGTGTGATGGTATGGGGGTGTATTAGTGAACAAGACATGGGTAACTTACACATCTGTGATGGTATGGGGGTGTATTAGTGAACAAGACATGGGTAACTTACACATGTGTGATGGTATGGGGGTGTATTAGTGAACAAGACATGGGTAACTTACACATGTGTGATGGTATGGGGGTGTATTAGTGAACAAGACATGGGTAACTTACACATGTGTGATGGTATGGGGGTGTATTAGTGCCCAAGGCATGGGTAACTTACACATGTGTGATGGTATGGGGGTGTATTAGTGAACAAGACATGGGTAACTTACACATGTGTGATGGTATGGGGGTGTATTAGTGCCCAAGGCATGGGTAACTTACACATGTGTGATGGTATGGGGGTGTATTAGTGAACAAGACATGGGTAACTTACACATGTGTGATGGTATGGGGGTGTATTAGTGAACAAGACATGACTAACTTACACATGTGTGATGGTATGGGGGTGTATTAGTGAACAAGACATGGGTAACTTACACATGTGTGATGGTATGGGGGTGTATTAGTGCCCAAGGCATGGGTAACTTACACATCTGTGAAGGCACCATTAATGCTGAAAGGTACATGCAGGTTTTGGAGCAACATATGTTGTCATCCAAGCAACGTTATCATGGACGCCCCTGCTTATTTCAGCAAGACAATGCCAAGCCACATTTAGCACATGTTACAACAGCGTGGCTTCGTAAAAAAAAGTGTGCGGGTACTTTCCTGGCCCGCCTGCAGTCCAGACCTGTCTCCCATGGAAAATGTGTGGTGCATTATGAAGCGTAAAATAGGACAGCGGAGACCCCGGACTGTTGAAGGACTGAAGCTCTACATAAAACAAGAATGGGAAAGAATTCCACTTTCAAAGCTTCAACAATTAGTTTCCTCAGTTCCCAAACGTTTATTGAGTGTTGTTAAAAGAAAAGGTGATGTAACACAGTGGTGAACATGCCCTTTCCCAACTACTTTGGCACGTGTTGCAGCCATGAAATTCTAAGTTAATTATTATTTGCAAAAAAATAAAGTGTATGAGTTTGAACATCAAATATGTTGTCTTTGTAGCATATTCAACTGAATATGGCTTGAAAAGGATTTGCAAATCATTGTATTCTGTTTATATTTACATCTAACACAATTTCCCAACTCAAATGGAAACAGGGTTTGTATTAGTACTGATACTTTAGTATTTGTACTGTTATTTTTGTATATGTACTGATACATATGTATTTGTACTGGTACTTGTATATTTGTACTGATACTTGTGTATATGTACTGATACTTCTGTGTTTGTACTGATACTTCTGTGTTTGTACTGATACTTATGTATTTGTACTTACACTTGTGCATTTTTACTGATATATATGTTTTCGTACTGAGACTTATGTATGTATACTAATATTTGTGTACTGACACTTACGTATTTGTACTTACACTTGTGCATTTTTACTGATATATATGTTTTTGTACTGAGACTTATGTATGTATACTAATATTTGTGTACTGACACTTACGTATTTTTACTTATACTTGTGTATTTGTACTAATACTTATGTCCTAGTACTGATGCTTGTGTGTTTGTACTGATACTTATGTATTTGTATCGATACTTATGTATTTATACCGAGACTTATGTAATAGTACTGGTACTTGTGTATTTGTACTGATACTTGTGTATTTGTACTGATACTTGTGTATTTGTACTGATATTTATGTATTTGTACTAATACTTGTGTATGTGTACTGATACTTTTTTTTTGTACTGATACGTATGTATTTGTACTGATACTTGTGTGTTTGTATTGATACTTCTGTGTACTTGTACTGACTACTGATACTAGTGTAATTATTTTGAAGATGTTTCCATTGTTTGTCTTGTCCTTCAAGTGCAGACAACAAAGTTTCTAATAAATGATTTTCTATTCTAGAATGTTCTGTTCTTTTCTGTTCTATTGTACTCTATTCTGTATTAATGAAGTGGGCAGTTGTGTGTGTGTGTGTGTGTGTGTGTGTGTGTGTGTGTGTGTGTGTGTGTGTGTGTGTGTGTGTGTGTGTGTGCGTGTGTGTGTGTGTGTGTGTGTGTGTGTGTGTGTGTGTGTGTGTGTGTGTGTGTGATGTGACATTTCCATCGTCATGACAACTAAGTACATTTTTGAAGACTATGTTTGCCAGAAGTGTACTAATTAGTGCTCCTGTCACCCTGAAAGAGTGATTAGTTTGTTTAAAACATCTTTTTTACTCACACAGACCACCTCTTTTAATAAGGGGGGTCTCTTTCAGCAGCTGTCATGTTGCAGGTGATGACTTGGTGACTTGGTGACTTGATGACTTGATGACTTGATGATTTGGTGACTTGGTGATTTGATGACTTGATGACTTGGTGACTTGGTGACTTGATGACTTGGATGACTTGGTGATTTGGTGACTTGGTGATTTGATGACTTGATGACTTGGTGACTTGATGACTTGGTGACTTGGTGACTTGATGACTTGATGACTTGATGACTTGATGACTTGATGACTTGATGACTTGGTGACTTGGTGACTTGATGACTTGGTGACTTGGTGACTTGATGACTTGATGACTTGGTGACTTGGTGACTTGATGACTTGGTGACTTGGTGACTTGATGACTTGATGACTTGATGACTTGATGACTTGATGACTTGGTGACTTGATGACTTGATGACTTGGTGACTTGATGACTTGGTGACTTGGTGACTTGATGACTTGATGACTTGGTGACTTGGTGACTTGATGACTTGATGACTTGATGACTTGATGACTTGGTGACGGCTTTGGAGAGCTGGAAGCACAAAACACCACAGGCAGCTTTTCCAGGTTTGGGATGACGTCATAGTCTGGTCTCCTGGACCACCTTGACTATCTGCTCACCTGTGCTCACCTGTGCTCACCTGTGCTCACACCAACAATAAACTGATGTAAACTTTTCACTCTAATTGTCTTTTTTGGTGCTCACAATCATCAAAGTTCCCCATCAGAGCTGTCAGTGTCTCCAAGATGTGTCCAAGTTTGCAATATTGTCCAACAGCTGTGGTGTCCATCACATCCTGTCCTGTCCATCACATCCTGTCATGTCCATCACATCCTGTCCTATCCATCACATCCTGTCATGTCCATCACATCCTGTCATGTCCATCACATCCTGTCCTATCCATCACATCCTGTCATGTCCATCACATCCTGTCCTGTCCATCACATCCTGTCATGTCCATCACATCCTGTCCTGTCCATCACATCCTGTCATGTCCATCACATCCTGTCCTGTCCATCACATCCTGTCCTGTCCATCACATCCTGTCCTGTCCATCACATCCTGTCATGTCCATCACATCCTGTGGTGTCCATCACATCCTGTGGTGTCCATCACATCCTGTCATGTCCATCACATCCTGTCCTGTCCATCACATCCTGTCATGTCCATCACATCATGTCATGTCCATCACATCCTGTCCTGTCCATCACATCCTGTCATGTCCATCACATCCTGTCCTGTCCATCACATCCTGTCCTGTCCATCACATCCTGTCATGTCCATCACATCCTGTCCTGTCCATCACATCCTGTCATGTCCATCACATCCTGTCCTGTCCATCACATCCTGTCATGTCCATCACATCATGTCATGTCCATCACATCCTGTGGTGTCCATCACATCCTGTGGTGTCCATCACATCCTGTCATGTCCATCACATCCTGTCATGTCCATCACATCCTGTCCTGTCCATCACATCCTGTCCTGTCCATCACATCCTGTCATGTCCATCACATCCTGTCATGTCCATCACATCCTGTCCTGTCCATCACATCCTGTCCTGTCCATCACATCCTGTCATGTCCATCACATCCTGTCCTGTCCATCACATCCTGTCCTGTCCATCACATCCTGTCATGTCCATCACATCCTGTCCTGTCCATCACATCCTGTCATGTCCATCACATCCTGTCATGTCCATCACATCCTGTCCTGTCCATCACATCCTGTCCTGTCCATCACATCCTGCCATCATTTGTGGCAGCTTTAGGGGACTTTGAACCACTGCCAGCACCTTCCAATTTGTCAACAAACCAGAGAACGCTGACTCCAATCAGCAGATGTCCTGTTACCATCCATCCATCCATTTGCTACCGCCCTTTCCCTTTTTGGGGTCGCGGGGGGCGCTGGTCTCCTGTTACCATGGTTTCCAATAAGTAGGAATCGTTCAGGTCCTCAACTGAAGGGTCACCACGACTCCCGACATTCTGTCAAGTGTCCAGCAACAACCGTTCAGTCAAGACAGGCAAGTTTCCCGAGACCCGAGACCCGAGACCTTGTCAATTTTGTTGAGAGGCCAGTTGATTAATTCCAATGTTTAGATTTCAGAGAGCAAAACCGGGCAAGAAGAAAGTTAAAGAAGACAAAACAAAGAGACCAGAGAGTAAGAAGTTCTGTGATGTCCTAGGCCATTATTAGCTGGGCTGGGTCAGGTTTAGGACTTACTAAGACTATCAGAGACCGTTAGGGTTCAGAGACCGGAACGGGTCCTATCCTGGTAGCGGGTAGAATCCTACCCCATCCTCAACTTCTGGTTCTGGTCCTATCCTGGTGGCGGGTAGAATCCTACCCCATCCTCAACTTCTGGTTCTGGTCCTATCCTGGTGGCGGGTAGAATCCTACCCCATCCTCAACTTCTGGTTCTGGTCCTATCCTGGTGGCGGGTAGAATCCTACCCCATCCTCAACTTCTGGTTCTGGTCCTATCCTGGTGGCGGGTAGAATCCTTCCCCATCCTCAACTTGGACTTTGAAGAAGTTGGTGAAACATTTGTTGAGATGCTGACCCAGCACTTTGTGAGCGTCCATTACGCTGCATTAACGGCGGCCTGCTTGATGGCGTGCGGTGGTTCTGGTTCTACGTGCCAGGAAACCACACCAACCCCATGTCTCCCACAGGAAGTGAACGGTCAGGGAGTGGAAACCGCAGGAAGTAGGAGTTAATACCAACACAATATTTGATGGAGCATCAGAAGACTTGTCTTAGGGATGTCCAAACAAAGTCTACCTGCAACTCCCCTGAAAGTACAGTTTGTCCTCCTTCCACTTTCAGAGTTCCAAAGCCCTCATTGGACTAGATTGCTGTTAGCCCCGCCCACTCACTTTGACAGCTGAGATCCATGGATCAAATGAATGCATGAGGCATGAATGCATGAATGCATGAATGATGAGGCATGAATGATGAATGCATGAGACAAATGCATGAGGCATGAATGCATGATACATGAAAGCATGGCATGAATGCATGACTGCATGAATGCATGAAACATGAATGCGTGAGACATGAATGCATGAGGCATGAATGATGAGGCATGAATGGATGAATGCATGGGACAAATGCATGAGGCATGAATGCATGATACATGAAAGCATGAGGCATGAATGCATGACTGCATGAATGCATGAAACATGAATGCATGAGACATGAATGCATGAGACATGAATGCATGAGGCATGAATGCCTGAGACATGAATGCATGAGGCATGAGACATGAATGCATGAGGCATGAATGCATGAGACATGAATGCATGAGGCATGAATGCATGAGACATGAATGCATGAGGCATGAATGCATGAGACATGAATGCATGAGACATGAATGCATGAGGCATGAATGCAAGAGACATGAATGCATGAGGCATGAATGCATGAGACATGAATGCATGAAGCATGAATGATGAATGCATGAGACAAATGCATGAGGCATGAATGCATGATACATGAAAGCATGGCATGAATGCATGACTGCATGAATGCATGAAACATGAATGCGTGAGACATGAATGCATGAGGCATGAATGATGAGGCATGAATGGATGAATGCATGGGACAAATGCATGAGGCATGAATGCATGATACATGAAAGCATGAGGCATGAATGCATGACTGCATGAATGCATGAAACATGAATGCATGAGACATGAATGCATGAGACATGAATGCATGAGGCATGAATGCCTGAGACATGAATGCATGAGGCATGAATGCATGAGACATGAATGCATGAGGCATGAATGCATGAGGCATGAATGCATGAGGCGTGAATGCATGAGACATGAATGCATGAGGCATGAATGCATGAGACATGAATGCATGACTGCATGAATGCATGAAACATGAATGCATGAGACATGAATGCATGAGACATGAATGCATGAGGCATGAATGCCTGAGACATGAATGCATGACTGCATGAATGCATGAAACATGAATGCATGAGACATGAATGCATGAGACATGAATGCATGAGGCGTGAATGCATGAGACATGAATGCATGAGGCAT